>NC_081538.1:26298092-26598092 GCF_030273125.1 Centropristis striata | reverse complement strand
CATTCACAAATGCATTTAAGTCTGCAACCTTGGAGTTCATTTTCTGATTTCCATGAGGTGTTTTGACAGCTACAGACCAAAAGGCCCCTTAACAGACCTACAACAAAAGTAACCAAGCATGCAACATATTGCTGATGGGCATCCTTTGTCCCTTTTTTAGTGAGAAAATACCATAGACTGTATATAAATAATGGACGTAGTCACTGTGACGTCACCTGTTGGTTTGTGGCTCGTTGGAAGCCTCGAGTTCAGCGTTACACTCGTCGCCATTTTGTTTCCGATACAGGAAGCAGACCATATTTGGACTGTGGAGGAGGAGAGGGATCTGATCACTGACTACAGCCTCTCTACACCTAGGGTGACCATATTTTGATTTCCAAAAAAGAGGACAATCGGCACGGCCTTGAGACACAAATTCAGACAGGCTTCTCGGAGGTTGATGAACATGCTTTATTATGCTTCAATGGTGCAAAATTAACTTCTGTAATAAAATAAAATGAAATCTGTAAAAATAATAGTCGTATATAGTAGTCTCGTAGACTCTTTTCAAATAAATGAATAAATAATATGAAATGTTCTAAATATGAACTCTTCTGTTAGAAAATCTAGCTTCAACAATATATCTCTTAATATATAGGCCTATAATAACTGCAATAAGATAAATAATAGAAGAGTCTCACAAAGATACTAACTTAACATACAAAAAGGATCTATACTTTTCATCTTTAGTTGTCTTTGAGCTTTGAGCTTTGAGATCTCCAGCACCTTTATTAGACACTGAGACATATGTGCCAGCATTGCACACGCTGCACTCCGCCTCCCACCTGTCCCGACCAGGACGGTACGTCGGAAATTTTTTTTGCAGTTCATCTGTGAAGCTGCACTTACGCTTCGGCATTTCCCGTGCAATGTTGCTCCGCTGTCCGATCTGCCCTCTGTCTGCTCTGCTCTCTGTCTCTGTGTGTGTGTGTGTGTGTGCGCGGCGCTGACCCGCCCACAAGGCAGCCTCTTGGTAATTACGTCTCGCAAAATTGTGTGCAAAGCGCCGGTCAATGTACGTGCACGTGTACTGGTCCTATGAAAAACAGTGAACACCGGACATTTTCGTGAATTTATAAAACCCGGCCGGACGCCCCGGACAGGATGTAAAAAGTGGACATGTCCGGGCAAAAGAGGACGCTTGGTCACCCTATCTTCACCTCAACCTGACTGAGAGAAGCTAATGCTAATTCATGTTAGCATTAACTGGGATGTTAGTTTTGGCTAGCAAGAAACAAAAACAAAATGTTCGTTACTGACCTCAGTAGGGAAATAGGTGAAAACCCCTATTTAATTTGGGGTTTTTTGCTGTTAATGTTAATGTTTTTTCCCTGTTAGTTTTTCTTTCCCTGTTAAAGATGTTTTTCCTGTTAAAGTAGTTTTTTTTCTGTTAAAGTTTTTTTATGCTGAAGTTGTTTTTTTTCCTGTTAAAGTTGGTTTGCTTTTCCTGTAGATGTTGTTATTTTTTGTTAAATTTTTTTGTGCCATTTAAGTTTGTTTTACCCTGTAAACATTTTTTCCTTTTCCCTGGTATATTTTTTCTTTCTCAGATGTTTTTTTTTTCCCCCATGTAAGTTTTTTTTTTATGGAAAAACACACACACAAAAAAAAAAAATTGAATTTCCCTGTTTAATATGTTTTTTTCCTGTTAAAGTAGTTTTTTTTTCCTGTTAAAGCTTTTTTTCTGGTTTTTTTTTTTTTTGCTGAAGTTGTTTTTTTCCTGTTAAAGTTGGTTTGCTTTTCCTGTTGAAGTAGTTTTTTTCTGTTGAAGTTGTTTTTTCTGTTAATTTTTTTGTCCCATTTAAGTTTTTTTACCCTGTAAATTTTTTTCCTTTTCCTTTTAATTTTTTTTTAATGGAAAAACACACAACCCCCCCCCCCCCCCCCCCCCCCCCCCCCCCTCAAAAATCAGCTTTTAAAATGTATGTTAAAATTTACTTTCAGAACACAATCATGCTCAATGAAGAATTTTATATGTTTAAATGTTTTAAATGAAGTTTGAAGGCAGAACTTTAGAGGGAAGCTGACAGCAGGAAACATCATCAGAGGTCATGTTATTTGACTGATTTGTGACTCCAGAGGGTTAAATTGTTTGCCTTCCCAGCAACCTGTTGGAACAGATCAACAACTGGCCTCCTCATGTGTGCTGGACGTTAAATAATTGATCAATTTAGCTGAAAGTGTTTAATCCTTATGGTCGGTTAAGAGAATTTGTCTTCTCACTGATTAACAGGATTAGTTTCTGTTACCATAAAGAAATAAAAACCTCCCGGCAGGATTAAGATCTGTGCACAGAATCCGTGGTGACGTGACGACTTCTCCGACATGTAACTCAGAGTAAAGGTCACACTCATCCATCGATTTAAAATCAGTCACACGGATCAATACACACACAGCGCGGTCACAATATACACACATACACATTTAGCAGCATACTGTAATTAAAATAATGCCGCGGTGACTCATGTGTCTTATCGCCTGTTAGTGATTAATCTGTCACCGCCATCGACGGAGCATTTGTCTCCGCCGTCGTTTTTAATTTGCAGTTAATTCACACAGGCCTGTCAGTAGTATGTTTCAATGTGTCACATTAGCAGGAGGAATTCACACATTCACACAGAGCTGAATGCATCATCAGCAGAGAGAGAGAGAGAGAGAGAGAGAGAGAGAGAGAGAGAGAGAGGAGGAGAATGATAACAGTATCAGAGAAAAAACACATCAATGAGCCACACTGCAAAAAAATAAAAACAACAACATTATAATTCATTAGAAGTCTCTTTTGCTCCGTTTTTGGTCTCCACCAACTCAAAAATCTGTCTTTTTAGACGGATTACACAAAATGTTCTGTATTATTTTACAGGGGTTTTCTTGTTTTTTTAACATTAAGTGCAAATGCCATGAAAAACATTTTTTACTACACACATACTACAAACTATAAAACATAAGTTGAAATCTGCAAATTACTATAATGGGACTTTTTTTTACAGTATTGTTCAATTACTTAATGGTCTTAAATGTGAAATTACAGTGAATTCTATGTTTAAAAAAAAATATAAAAAAATACACAAAATTAGGGAAATTCAGTTAAACATGAAATTAAATTGTGAATATAGATATTTACTGTATATTATTATCTGTATTTTTAAAGAAAGTATCCATAAAATGATAATTACAGTTATATATGTATATTTATCGCAGTTGTCTGGACGTCTTGTTTGGTCGCTTTTTCTGTTTTTAATTTTTATTTAAACAGACAGGAAGAAGCAGATGATATCCGTGATAATAACGGAGAAACAATTTAAAACAATTTAAATGTAAATGAGATTGGGCAAACCACAGTGAAAAAATGAGGGAAAGAGGAGAAAGAGAGAGAGCAAGCGAGAGAGTGAGAGAGAGAGTAAGAGACAGCGAGAGAGAGCAAAAGAGTGGGAGCAAGAGAGACATAGAGAGAGAAAGCGAGAGAGTGAGAGGAGAGAGAGAGAGAGAGCAAGAAAAATACAGAGCGAGAGAGGGCTAGAGAGAGAAAGAGCAAGAGACAGCGAGAGAGAGCAAAAGATAGCGAGAGACCAAAAGAGAGCGAGAGAGACCAAAAGAGAGCGAGCGAGAGAGAGTGAGAGGAGAGAGAGAGAAACAGCAAGAAAAATACAGAGCGAGAGAGGGCTAGAGACAGAGAGAGAGCAAGAGACAGCGAGAGAGAGTGAAAAAGAGCGAGCGAGAGAGAGACATAGAGAGGGAGAGCAAGAGAAAGCGCGCGAGAGAGAGTGAGAGGAGAGAGAGAGAGAGCAAGAAAAATACAGAGCAAGAGAGGGCTAGAGAGAGAGAGAAAGAGAGAGAGCAAGAGACAGCGAGAGAGAGCGAAAAAGAGCGAGCGAGAGAGAGACATAGAGAGGGAGAGCAAGAGAAAGCGAGCGAGAGAGAGTGAGAGGAGAGAGAGACCAAGAAAAATACAGAGCGCGAGATGGCTAGAGAGAGAGAGAGAAAGAGAGAGAGCAAGAGACATCGAGAGAGAGCTAAAGAGAGCGAGCGAGAGAGACATAGAGAGAAAGCGAGCGAGAGAGAGAGAGAGAGAGCAAGAAAAATACAGATCGAGAGAGGGCTAGAGAGAGAGGGAGAGGGAGACATAGAGAACGAGAGAGAGAGGGAGAGAGCCCCAGATGCTGTCTGGTCCCTCCCTTCCCCTTCTTCCTCCTCTTCCTCCTCCTCTCGTCTCCTCTGAGCTCCACCCGGCTCTGGGTGCCCTGAAGGCGTCAGCAGAAGGACGAACCCAACGCACCATCTGAGCCTCGAGCATCCGGGGGGCACTTCATTTACGCTACAGAGCCTCCCTGTTTAACCCAGCACAACACCCTGCAGCACACACACACACACACACACACAGGCACACACACACACACACACACACACACACACACACACACATACTTTTATACTATGCTTGTGAGGACTTTGCATTAACTTCCACAACAATGTTAAATGGTCATTTCAGGTGCCAAACGTTGAGATCTTCTCCTGATATTTTCTCTGCTGCAGGTCTGAAGCTGCTCCACAGTTCAATTCAATCAGTGACCTTATCAATGCAAGAAATCCAATTTACTGTCCAGACGTTGACCTGCTGTCCACTGAATTGGATTTCTTGCATTGATGAGGTCACTGATTGGATGCAGACTGATGGGTCACTTACCGGAGACAGTAGAACACGTCTTCAGAGTCTTCGGGGCTGAAAATTTACAACAAACAAAGACTTATTTGTTCCATTTACAACCAGCCGTGCATATTCCATTTAATGTTGTTTATCATGTCACAATAAGTGGAACAGCTGTGGTTGATTGTACCACTTTTTCCAAAGTTTTTCCAGCGATGGCTTCCTTCTGTTAGTCCTCCAGCCAGCCTCTTTAAAAGGTCGGGTTTCTCCCCATAGACTGTATAAATAATGGACGCAGTGACGATGACGTGACCCATTGGTTTGTGGCCCGTTTGAGGCATCAAGTTCAGCTTTACACTCTTCTCCATCTTGCATCGCCATCTTGTTTCCGATATGGGGAGCCATTGGCGTAATTTATTTTATGGGGGGGATGGGTGGGTTGCAACCCATCCAATTATCCAAACTGGGCTAAAAGCCAATAGGAGAGCTTTGTGCACTTCACAGGTCCCCAGCTGACTCGACCTGGGGTTGTCGTCAGACGGTGGAAAGAGCACTTTGAGGAACTCCTTAATCCAGCCATCACGTCCTCTGTGGAAGAGTCTGAAGGCTCAAGGTAGAATCACCAGTATCCAGAGTGTGTGTTCCAATTACCGTGGAATCACACTGCTCATCCTTCCCGGGAAAGTCTACTCCAGGGTGCTGGAAAGGAGGCTTCGCCCGATTGTTAAACCACAGATTAAGGAGGAACAATGCGGCTTCCGTCCTGGCCGTGGAACAACGGACCAGCTCTTTACCCTTGCGAGACTTCTGGAGGGGTCATGGGAGTTTGCCCATTCAGTCTACATGTGTTTTGTGGCTTTGGAGAAGGCTTACGACCGTGTCCCTCTGTAGTCTTGTGGGGGGTACTGCGGGAATATGGAGTACCGGGCTCGTTGCTACGAGCTATCCGGTCCCTTTATAACCAAAGTGAGAGCTGTGTCCGCATACTTGGCACAACATCAAACACGTTCCCAGTGGGTGTTGGCCTCCGCCAGGGTTGCCCTTTGTCTCCCATTCTGTTCGTGGTTTTCATGGACAGGATCTCAAGGCGCAGCCGGGGGGAGTAAGGGATCCAGTTTGGTGACCGTAGAATTGCATCTCTGCTTTTTGGAGATGATGTGGTTCTTTTGGCTTCATCAAGCCGGGACCTCCAGCACTCACTGGGGCGGTTTGCAGCCAAGTGCAAATCATTTGGGATTAAAGTCAGCACCTCCAAGTCTGAGGCCATGGTTCTCTGCCGGAAAACGGTGGATTGCCCCCTCTGGGTGGGGAGAGAGGTTCTGCCTCAAGCGAAGGAGTTCAAGTATCTCGGGGTCTTGTTCATCAGTGAGGGTAGAACGGAGCGTGAGATGGACAGGCGGTTTGGTGCGACATCAGCAGTAATGCAGGCGTTGTACCGGACTGTTGTGGTGAAGAAGGAGCTGAGCCGGAAGGCAAAGCTCTCGATTTACCGGTCCATCTAAAAAATCTGAAAACATGTTTTTCTGACTTTTTAGACATGTGATGATACTTATGAAATATGATGCATTACTTTGGAATAAACTGCCATAAAAACCACAATTGTCGCCAAACTAAATCGGGCTCACTGCTGCCCCCTGTGGATGGGGGTACCACACCTGCCATTTATAAACAGTCAAAATGAGGATTATTTACAAGATATGAGCTGCAAAAGCTTCAGTTTTCTCATTGATGAACTACCTGTGGATAAATGTTTGTTCCATTTCAGAGTTGTAAAGAACTTTTAAGAGCTTTCAGAGTTTTTCTGTGTGTCCAAGTAAACGCTTCCTCTTCTACCGAACTGAAAAACAAAAAGTAATTAAAAGGAGGTGAAGGAGTTTGCCTCTCTGAGACAAATTCCTGTCTGAGGAAGAAAAAACACTCTTCGTCACTGTCAGGAGGAGGAGGAGGAGAAATTCTGGTTTTATCACTGCCAGGAGAGGAGGAGAAGAAAATGTTGAGGAGGTGAAAAAGAAAAGTTTCTTTTTTTTTAAAGGAAAGTGAAGTGAAAGGGTTGAGGAGATGGGATTAAAAGGAGGAGGAGGTTTTATTACTGTGTAACTATGAGGAGATGAAGTTTTATCACTGCGGAAGGAGGTTTAGGAGGAATGAGGAGGAGAGAAACAGAGTTTTGTATCACACTGAGAAGAGGGTAGTAGGGAGGAGAGAAAATGATTGAAAAAAGACTGCAGGAGGAGAGGAAAATACTTCTGGAGGAAAGTAAGAGGAGGAGAAACGGATTAGGAGGAAGAGTAGTGGATGAAAGGAGAATGATAAGAGGAAGGAGGAGGAGCAGATGCTCAATAAGGAAACGAAGTAGGGTGAGGAAGAAGGAAAGAAGAAAAAGGAAACGATGGAGGAGAAGGACGAAGAAGAGGAGAAGAAGGAGGACTGACTCTGCCCCCTCAGCTCCTTCAGCAGATGATCGATCACCTGATCAATCGACTCGATCGGAGCAGCGGACAGCTTCGAGCCTTCTCATTGGCTAACTGTCCGCTGCCGCTGGCCAGATGACCTCATCGGCCGGCGGATCGATCGGCTCTATCGGGTCCTGTCTGCTGACGGACCGGCAGGACTGATCACTGCTCCGTCACCGATCAGATCAATGAGCAGAACAAAGATCAGGACCCAGTTCAACAGATCAGACAGAGCTAAAGGTAAACTCACAACTAGATCAGATAAACCACTCTGGTTAAAACGAGTGAAAAGATGTTTACTAAAAAGGTGTCATTTCATATTACTGACCACATGATCCTAAGAACAGAGTGCAGGATTTCACCTTGGGAGAGACATTTATTTTAAGAATTGTTTCACAATTATTATTATTTTTTAAAGTTATTAAAAACGTGTGTGTCCACTGGATATTTATTGACTTTTAGCTCAATTTTTGGTCTCCACCAGCTCCTGACTACTAACCATTTTAGAATGAATTCCAGAAATTTACTGTATTATTTAACAGGGTTTTTCTTCTTTCTTTTTATACATTAAGTGCAAATGCCATATTAAGTAAATTATTTTCATTATAAATATTAACCATAAAATGGATGTAGAAATATGCAAATTAATATAATGGGATATTATAGTTTTTTTCAGTATTATTTAATTGATTAATGGTCTTGAATGTTAAATTACAGTGAATTCTATGTAAAAAAAAAAAAAAATACACTCATAAACTAAGGCAGCTTTCTGTTATCTAACAGTAAAAACTTTGTAACAATACAAATGTAATATCAAATATGTTTTAAAAAATGTAATAAAAAAAGGTTGCAAATAAAGTCTGGCAAAATATGTCATATTCTGATAAAAAAGAATCTTTATTTATTCTACAAATATATATGTGTATATATATGCTATATATATATATATATATTTGCTGTAAATTATCTGTATTTTTAAAGAAATTTACCGTAAAATAACTTTTAATGATTGTTTATTATTAACATTTAAAAAGATGTATATATATAAATGTATGTTTATATATATATATATATATATATATATATATATACGTTAAAGGTTTTTTTAACCTTCATATTATGGTGATAAGTGATAAGTACTTCACCTCTTTTTTGCCACATTTGCACTGAATGTAGATAGAAATAAACAAGAAAACCCCTGTAAAATAATACAGTACATTTCTGGAAAAAAAATTATTTGAGCTGAATGTGGATGTTTTCCTGCAGCCTGGTGTCCAATAACGCTGTGACACCGGGTGATTCCTAATCTGCAGTTTTCTCAGAGCGAGTCATCTCTCCTGGGGAAACCGTCCATTACAGCATCACACATCACATCTGCAGAATCCAAACTAAGAGGAAAAGTGCTACAGCAGATCTGTTTCTGATAATCACTGAGACTCTGCTCCCTGCAGTTCACTCACAACACTGTCTTTATGGAATTAAAAAGCCAGATGCCAACAGATTTGTATTCTGCTATTCTCCCAACGCCAGACACACACAAAGCGGATATATGCAAATTAATGTAAACAATATCAGTGGCTCTGGAGAACAGCAGGCATTGTGTTTTATTTGCATTGCATACCAATTTAAGCAAAGGAGAGTTTTTGCACAGTCAGCAGTGAAATAGAAGATTGTATCGTCTGCATAAAGACAAACTTTATGCTACTTTATATTTCTAATCTATGAGATCTGAGAGGTGGAGCAGGAGGAAAAGAGAGGAGAGAGGAGGAGAAAAGATTGAGGAGGAGGAGAGAGGAAGAGGAGGAGGAGAAGATGGAGGAGAGAGGAAGAGGAGGAGGGGAAGAAGAAAGGAGAGAGGAGATGGAGGAGAAGGAGATGGAGGAGAAGAGAGGAGGAGGAGGAACTTTATGCTACTTTATATTTCTAATCTACATCTTTGACCATCATGTACATTCAGATGTGTTGAATGTTTGTGATGAACTGAATAAAGTTTCTTTATGTGTTGAAAAAAGTATGCATTTTTTTTTACTTTAAGTAAGTCTTCTTTAAGTGTATTTTGTTAACTGTACATATAGTCTTTTATTTGTAACTTTATATATAGAATGTTTGGTTCATTCACAACCAAACCATCCTTTTCTGTAACATATTCAAACTCAGTCCTGCACTCATTCAGATGCACAAAACTCTATTTATTTTGATTTCTGCAGAATAACCGAGGAGTGAGACGAACTGCTGTATCACATCACTCTGATATTGATCAGATTTTTATCAAGTTGATGTTTTCAAATTTACAGAAAAGCTGATTTAAACTCTGGAACAGCTGCATTTTCTGGCATTTATTCTGACACACGAGGATATCTGTGATGTGTGTGTGTGTGTGTGTGTGTGTGTGTTTGCACTTGCAGAGATTCTCCTCATGTTTGTTGTTTGTCTGACTCGTCTTGTTTTCTCATGAATGTGCGTTTTCTATCTGAATGTGCAGAGTGTGTGTGTATGTGTGTGTTGTGTGTGTGTGTGTGTGTGTAGGTGTGTGTTGTGCGTCTTATCAAGAGCTCATGAATTATTGAGTTCCATTTAGAACCCTTATCACTGTCCCCATGGCAACCAGACCCAAGGGGCAGATACATGCAAACACACACACACACACACACACACACACTCTCTCTCTCTTTCTCTCTCTCACACACACACACCAGGCTTCTCAACAACAACCATGTGGGTTCTTGTTTTTGTTTGTATTGCATGTTGTATTATTCTAATCGTGTCTTCGTCTGTGTGTGTGTGTGTGTGTGTGTGTGTGTGTGGTGGGTGTGTTGTTGTTGTCGTGCTGAAGCTCCAAGTGGCCTCTGTTTGTCCTCCGTTCAAGCTGGACATAATGTTGGACTCATGTTTTATTCATGTCCTCTAACTTCTTCTTCTTCTTCCGTGTGTGTGTGTGTGTGTGTGTGTGTGTGTGTGTGTGTCAGCTGCGGTTGCTTTGTTTGTAGTGATCTTAACGATGTTTTACGTGTACGACTGAGCGGTTACAGGACACCTGAGATCAGAGCGACCTGAGGAGTCGGAGGATTGGCGCCCTCTAGCAGGCCGAGCCGTAAACTTCAGCTGCTTCAGGCCAAAACAACTTAGACTTTAAAAAATGTGTATAAATGAATAATGTTGGTGTTTGTGGCTCTGATGACACACACTCAGAGCTGTCACAAAGAGTGTGTGGAGAGGACGGCTGCATCGGGGCTTTTGCCTCCAGGAGGCATCATTTCCTAATTCTTTTGAATAAATTGTTTCTGTTTTACATGACCAGTTGTATATGCATGAGGCTGAGAAAAGAAGGAACAGCCTCTGAACCTACACTGTAAAGAAAGAAAAAAAGAAAAAAGAAGAAGAAGAAAAATTAGGAGTCAACTCTATTTTAGCTCTGTTTTTGGTCTCCACCAACTCCTGGGGGAAATATCTGTCTTTTTAGAAAGATTTCCAGAAATGTACTATATTATTTTGCGGGATTTTCTCCAGATTTTTCTACATTAAGTGCAAAAGAGCAAAAAAAAAAAAGTTCTTAAAAGGACTTAGACATCAGATATGAAAAAACTTTGAATGCCTTTTAACTTTAGTTTTTTGTAAATGTTTGTGCTTTTTAAAAGGGAAAAAAAACAATGCAACTAAGTGCAATGTTTTGCTTTTTCACTTGCCAAAACTGAAAACCTGTGAATTAATATAATGGGACTTAAAGATTTTATATTCAGTATTGTTTAATTGCTTAATGGTCTTGAATGTTAAATATAGTGAATTCTATGGGTTTTAAAAAAAACAAAAAAAAACAACCTAATACACATCATATTGCTGAATGTAACATTCAGGAAATTTTCTATTGTTTTTTCTGTTTCTTATGTTAGTTAATATTTAAAGTAACATTTTATTTTTATTTAATTGTATTTGTTATTTTTCTGTAATATTATCCCTTTTTATTGTATTTATCTTTTTATTCTTTAGTTTTATCGAGTCTTACATTGAATTTTATTGGCACCATTTTTTATTTTTGTTTCACGGTAATCTAGTCTTTATTTCACTTGATTTTACTAAAATTACTCCTCTTCTTATAGCTTTAAAGTGTTTTTTCATTGATTTTTTAAATGTTTTATTAATATTACATTTGTATCATTTGTATACATTTTGTGCATTAGTCTCTTGTGTTTTAAATCACTTTTGTCTATTTTATGGTTTTTATGTTCTTCACGTTTTGTCTTTTTGTCAATCAGCTGTGAAGCACTTTGACTTTGACTTTGCACTAACCTGGATGAAAGATGCTTTAAAAATTAAACTTTGATTGATTAATTGATTGATCGATTGACTGAATTAAGCAATAAGCCACCAGCGTCGTACCATCAAATATGGGGTTCCCCATGGCTCTATCTTAGGGCCACTCCTCTTGTATATTAATGAGTTTTTTCTCTTGGCATTCTGATTTTTTTAACAATTGCGAAACATTAAGTCCACTAAAGGTGGCCATTGACAGGTTAGGGTTGTTGTTTTCAGTGTCAGACAAAATAATGGAAAGGAGCGTCTTTCTTTTCACTTGATCAGTTTTGTTTCTTATTGTTTACAACCAAGTCTCACTCAACTTTTGAGCTGTGGAAATGTGAGTGAGACAGGAGTGTGTTGGAATAGAGAAAGTGTAGCTTGGTGTTATTTAAATGTTCAATGTCATGGCTACATATTCAGCTGATTTTGACAATGTGGAAGTGGCCACACAAGATTTCAGATCACGACTTCTCCTTGAGCCAGACGTGCTGGACACAATAACGAATAGGTAAAGATTAACATATTTTTCACTTAACCTTCTGAACCCCATATTTTTTTCATAATATCGCCAAAAATCCACCGTTTATCATAGAAAGAAACTGTAAAAACAGGCATTATTTGTCTGGGTTTGAACTTCCCATAAGTCCTTGAACAGATCATCTGTTGCAAGGTTTCTTTTAGAAAAAGAGACCAAAGCTTTTCAGAATCCCTTTATTCTACATGTGTCATTTAAAATAAAGCGTTTGCACTAACCAGATCCTGTTAAAAACATTAAATTCTCCTCAGAGACACTGAAGACATGATTGATTCTGCTGAGGCCTACGGTCACATGACAAATATTCACTGAGAATCTGTTTACACAGAGCAGAGAGGAGAGGACAGGAGAGGCTGGAAACATGACAATACTTCAATATGTACAATGTACATACATACATGTGGAGAAAACTGTTTTTCAGTATTGTTACTTCGTGAAGTCTCCACATTTCCATTTTATTCGATTTTTTTTGTGCAATAAATTAGCAAAGAAATAAACTTGCTTTTTTTGTTGTTTTGTTGTTTTGTAATGATTTCTATCATTCTAACTGTGTTATTCTAACTGTGTTATTCTACACCCGGGATGGGCAACTTAAATGCTGGAGGGGGCCACAATTTTTCATCCAGACTACCACAGGGCCACATATAGGACTTAACCAAATATGATGAAACTGCAATTTTAAATATGTTTACAGTGCAGTAGCTTAACATAACTCATGCACCAATGCATGTATAACAGTATAAATAGGAATACAAAAGGTTTGAAGCAAATAAAAAATAACCACTTATTGTGATTTCTTTTTTTTTCAGTGCAAGAACAGCAGACCGACATTAATTGCAAGAAGTAATTTTGTGCATTTTTACACTGCACTTTTAAGATTTCATGCTCAAATGCATGTAGTTGTACTGAGGGCCACTTCAAGTGAGGGCGCGGGCCGTATGGAGCCCCCGGGCCTCCAGTTGCCCATCCCTGTTCTACACAAAGACATATTTGAGTTGTTCCCACTTCTAGCCATGATTCTGCTGATTCCATAGAGCTGCAGGACTTATAGAGTTATACAGATGAGTGAGGAAAATGTTAAAAATAAATAAATAAATAAATGAGATAGAGGTAGAATGAGTTGATAAATGAGTCAGTGATTGATTAGCATGGATTGATCCACTGGTAGAACTTCAGTGTGTGTGTGTGTGTGTGTGTGTGTGTGTGTGCCTTATTGTTTGAACACAGTCATTTTCTTCATCGTCATCACACACACTCTGTCTCCATGTTGTCATTCTGTATCTCTTTTCTACTCTTTAATTCTTTCATTTGATGCATCTTGTGTCTTTGCTGAGCTCAGCAGCTTGCCACACACACACACACACACACACACACAGAACTTTTTTAAGTCACTTAAGAGGACGTTGCCTGACTTGAATTACCTGGACACTTTCTCCGAACCATAACCACAAACACTTACAGCCAAAAACCAAAGACTTAACTCTCAAGGGGCCCTTAAAAGAAAGAGAAATAGGCATGTCCTCACTGTGACGGCATAAAACTGGTTCCCCGCAAAGACAGAAAAACAGAAAGGACACACACACACACTCGCAGTGTAATGTTAATAAGAGATGCAGTCGGGTAGTTTTATAACTCCTCTTAAAAGAGATTTACTGAGGCACAGAGAGAATTAGAGATAGAATAACAGAGTTATCTCTTTTATTTCCCTCTCCCCAAGTGTGTGTGTGTGTGTGTGTGTGTGTGTGTGTTTTTTTCAGTGAAATAAAAAGCCAATAAGGTAAATCAATCAGTCGTGTTTATTCAGCAACATTTGTCGAATCAGAGCTCCTAAACTAATGCATAAAAACAATAAAGCTCAATTAGGTAATAAAACAAAAAATAAAAAAGAAGAAGAACAAAAACCAAAACAAACATGAAAGCAGTATTATGAATTTAAAAAAGGGAACATTGTGTGAAGAATAAATAGAAGAAGAAAGGACGAAAACAAAGCATTAATAAACAAAGCAGCAGATCCTGAGAGAAAGTTAAACAGAAGTGTTGAGCTTGCATTTAAATTTTTCCCCAGTTTCAGCAGATCTGAGAGGAACCTGACAGCAGGGTCAGAGGAAACTCAGCCAACATACTAATGCCCCACTAGGGCCCCCTATAGTCTGCAATCAGTATCACACCTTAGACTGTGAAGAGAATGCTGAAACTAATGTATGTCCAGAGTCCTGCTACGAGCCATCCAGTCCTAAGAATGAGAGCTTTTCCTGAATTTTCGGCTCAAAGTGAAGCAAACCCGTCCAGCAGGGGTCGCCAACATGGATTGCAAAAGCCCTCCAGTCCTATCTATCACAATACAAACAGCCAACTTCTTACTTGATGTATTACCTCAGAAAATTTTAATTCTGGTGGCAACATTCTGGTCTCAATCTCTAGTTCCAAGTCTTCTTCAAGACAATCTGATGATAATGTGTAAATAATGGTCCCATTTAGATTTTTTTTTTTTTTTTTTTATGATTTATGTCATTCTTACTGTGTTATTCTGCACAAAGACATGTTTCAGTTGTTCCCAATATATGATAAAGCAGGGTGTGATTGGATCGACACGTGGCTGTCAGCAAGATAGAAGCAGAACAAAGCATATCCATGGAAATATGGACATCTAAACAGAACTTTGACCCTTTCACCGTGTTTTCACTTCATCAGAGTTCATTTTAAAATGTCTTGTTCAGCGTTCGGTTAGACTACAAGACTCAAAGGGGTCGCTGTTCAGTTTCTCTGGAAGAAGATGTAAAAAAAAAATGACATAAAATAACCAAAAAAGTAATTGAAGAGCAACAGAAGATAAGGAGTGACCAAAAGAAAATGAGAAATATAAAAAAAGATGCAAAATTACCAAAAAATAGGACAAAAGTATAATTTAAAAAAAGACACAAAATAATGTTTTTTTTAAAAAGGACAAAAAATACAAAAAACAACAACAAAATTACCCAAAAATATGTAGAAATTACCAAAAAACTGACACAAAATTCCCCAAAAAGACAAAATATTACTTGAAAAAAGACAAAATTCCTAAAAAGACAAAAAATATTACTCGAAAAATGACACAAAATTTAAAAAAAAAAGTTTTAAAAGGGCAACAAAAGACATAAAACGACCAAGAAACGTACATTCAGTTTTAGCATTAACAGTTTATTTTTAGATCCACCCGTCCTCGTTTCTCTTCGGTCCAAATATGGTCTCTCTCGGTTTAAAAACACAAAAGATGGTGACAGCTGTAACACTGAACTCGATACTTCAAACGTCCACAAAACAACAGGGGACGTCACATTGACTACGTCCATTATTCATAGACAGTCTATGGTGTTGGCCTCTGTATGAACTGGTTTCAGTCACCTTGTGACTTTCATGGACAGGATTTGAAGGCAAAGCAGCAGAGAGGAGAAGAGGAGCGTCCAGTTTGAAAACCATCGTATTGTATTTTTTGCTCTATGCAGACAATGTGATTCTGTTGATCTCCAAAGCTCACTAAGCAATTTGCCGCTGAGTGTAAAGCGATCGGGATGAGAGTCAGCTCCTGAGAGTCTGAGGTTGTGGTTCTCTGCTGGAAAACAGTGGAATTAAAGTATCTCTGGGTCTTGTTCAGAAGTGAGGGTAGAATTGAGCGTGAGATGGAGAAGCGTTTTTTTGTGCAGTGTCAGTAGTGTTGTACCAGACCGTTGAGTCAGAGGGTGAAACTTGATTTATTTAGATTAAAAACTCTTTTCCAAGACAGAATTTATAAAGTGTTTTGACAGACAAAGCAAAGCAAGATCTCCAGAAGGCAATATAACAACAGAGAGCCAAACAAAAGTATAACAGAACAAAGTGTGAAATTAAAACAAGAAGACAAAAATCACAACAACACGTTAGACAGAAGACAAATGAAAAACAATAAAGCACATGTCCCTTAAAATATAAACCAATAAAAATAATAAAAAAGCAATAAAAAGCAATAAAAAGACAACATCACATAAAAACAAGTCTACCAAATTCTGTACTTGTAGTATGAGCCCAGTTAAATGTTGACATGATAACCACCAAAGTTTTTACAGTTCATCCCCAGGGGAACATGAATATTTGTATGGGATTTAATGACAATCCATTCAATAATTCCTGAGATATTTTAATAAAAAACACAAAAAAATAACCTCATGCTGCACGAGATGTGAAGTCACAAGATCACCAAAGTCATCAGGGTTCATCCTCTGAGGAACAAGATTTTACAAACCACTGACAAGAATTTGTCTCCTTTTTCATCATATTTTTATTGTTTTATCGTCGATATAGTTCATTTGTTTATTTGAATTTTTGTGTTTGCAAAAAGGATTTATTTATTTTATTTTTATTTTATTTTATTTTTTCTGATAAATGTTTCTTGTGAATTTGCCTGCTGTCAACTATATTATTATTATTATTATTATTATTATTATTATAAGAACATTGAATCAGTAACTATCAGCTGCAGCCCTGCAGTTAATATCTACTTCTGTTTGAAGCCTCGTTCACTTTCAGCTGCTTTAAAAAAACACACACACACACTGACAGATGTGTGTGTGTGCTCATAAATTTATGATCTTTGACTCACCTTTAATATCAGTAACGTAAAACACACACACACACACACACACACACACACACACACACACACACGTGAGCTTGACCCTGTTTGGTCAAATTAAAGTCATAAATTGTGTTTCCATTAACGTCCTATTGACTGGCTTTAGTTTATTCCTGCAGAGGGGAGGCTCAATCCTTCAGCTGCTGTTAAACAGCTCTCCACCTGTATGATGGAGGGAGGAGGAGGAGAGGAAGAGGAGGAGGTGAAGGGGGAGGAGAGGAAGACAAATAGACAAGAAGAAGGAAAGAGGGGGAGAGAGAAAAGAAAGGAAGGGGAGTTTTGTGAATATTCATCCTTCAGTTTAATGACGATAAACTTTACCTCCATAAATCACTGTCCTCCAATCACACACACACACACACACACACACACACACACACACACACTCACTGCAGTCTAATTTAGAGTGTTATCAGAGCAGCAGACGAGCTGTTGATCCAGCGACCTTTGGCAACGAGAAAAAACTGTCTCACCTCACTCCTAAAGTTTGTCTGTCTCACACACACACACACACACACACACACACACACACACACACACACTTCCTGTCTCTCTTGAGGAAAACACTTTGCTGAGTTGTGATAATGACGCCGTCTAACTCTTCTCAGATATCTCTCCTCCTCGTCCTCCTCTCTCTGCTCGGCTCTGTTCCATTTCCATTAAAAAGCTTCTTTTCATCTTCATCCTTTCTTCTGCCAACTCCTCCGTTCATTAACCAGAAAGTAATTCACTGCCCCCTCTTTTCTTTCTTTCTTTCTTTCTTTCTTTCTTTCTTTCTTTCTTTCTTTCTTTCTGTCTTTCTTTCTTCCGTTCCTCCTTCTTTTCCTTCTCTACCTCCTCTTATCTTTCCTCTTCTACCTGCTTCTTTAATTCCCTTCCAACCTTTTAAAAGTTTCACAAATCCTCTTAAAAAGACGACAGAGCTGGCTGTTGTGTGGAAAAACTTGTGAAATAAACTTACAAAAGTGTTACATTTATTCCCACATCCCTTCTCCTCCCAGCCACTGTTCACAATCCTAGATCACGTTCACCTGTTGACTCACCTGCCCTTCATCACCTCATCAGCCCTGCACTATATAAAAGCAGCTCAGAGCTTTTCTTTTCACCATTTTGTCCTGTTGTTTGTTTATTGTTTATTGTTTATTGAATGGATCCCCATTAGCTGAGGCCTTGGCGACTGCTAGTCTTATGGGGTCCCTAAAAAGACATAGAACATGACATACAAACAACACAAACAAAAACAGTACATACAAGAAAAACAATAACAAACACGATTAATACATACATGCAATACTGTTAAAAAATTGTGCATTCATATTTACCCGACAAATGTTATACTGCAAAAATCGTTAATTCAGATGCCTGTGGCGTCAATATCAGCTGTATAATTTATCATTTCATTAGAGAGCATTTAAAAGGAAGGATCATCCGGCTACAGATATAGCAGAGAAAAAGAAATAAAGTAAGAAAACAAGATAAATCTCCTGGTGCCAAAACTGACAACTCAATTAAACAAGATCTCCAACCCAGACGACAGAATAGATCGTCTGTCAATACCACAAAACGACCCGTAAGCCTGCAGTTTGGTTGAATTTCTGCTCCAAAACCACTTTTTTAGGTTTAGGGCCAAACAGCTCCTGGTTCTGGGTTCTAAAAGACAGTTTAAAAAGGAAATAAATTATCGTCACACTGTTAAAATAATCGCCTATGTCATTTTTTGTCAAAATTTGTTCTCATTTAAGGAGTCTTTTGGACATTTTATCTGTCTCTTTTTGATAATTTTGTGTCTTTTTTAGACATTTTGTGTCTTTTGTTTTGGTGATTTTATGTCTTTCTTTGTTGTTTTGTGTCTTTTTGTTCATTCTGAGGCTTTCTTTGAAAATGTGTCCTTTTTGGTAATTTTATATCTTTCTTTGGTTATTTAGTGTCATGTTTTGGTCATTTTGTGTCTTTTTTGGTCTTTACAGGGCAATTTTATGTAATTTTGTGTCTCTTTCAGACATTTTGTGTCTTTTGTTTAGTTAATTTCATGTCTTTCTGTGGTTGTTTTGTGTTTTTTTTGGTAATTTTATATCTTTCTTTGGTAATTTAGTGTCATGTTTTGGTCATTTTGTGTCTTTTTTGGTCTTAACCGGGAAATGTTATGCGTTTTTTTTTTGGTTGTTTTGTGTCTTTTTTAGACATTTTGTGTCTTTTGTTTTGGTAATTTTATGTCTTTCTTTGGTCGTTTTGTGTCTTTTTGGTCATTTTGAGGCTTTCTTTGGAAATGTGTGTTGGTAATTTTATATCTTTCTTTGGTAATTTTGTGTCTCTTTTAGATATTTTGTGTCTTTTGTTTAGGTAATTTCATGTCTTTCTGTAGCTGTTTTGTGTTTTTTTGTTAATTCTGTCTTCTTTTTTGGTAATTTTGTGTCTTTTTTGGTCATTTTACATCGTTCTTTCCATAATTGCATGTCTTCTTTTGGTCATTTTGTTTCTTTTTTGTCTTAATGGTGCAATTGTATGTCTTTTTCTGGTTTTCTTTACGTCTCCTTTGTGAAAGTCCTGGGTTTGTTCGACCCATCGACCTGGAGGACCATCTAAAATGTAAATATGGGCCATAATGAGCTGCTTGTAGAAATTACCTATGAGGCATTTCTAAGGAGAGAACAGTCTCCCTTCATTACAACAAGCTTTACACCAACATTTTTCAGTGTGTCCTTGTTTTTTGTGGCAATGAAATGAAAAACACCAAGTAAGATTTGCTGTGTGTAAATTAGCATAAAATAGAAAAAAATTGTACCAAAGCACAGTTGTTGAGTAAATGTACTTTCCTTCGCTTCAGTAGATTCTCTGTCTGAAAGTTTTCTCTGCAGTTTGATGAAAAATAGAAAAATGAGTGAGTTTGTTTGCTGTAAATATTTTCTCTCCTCCTCTTCCTCTCATCCCTCGTTCTGTCTCTTCTTCTACTGTTTGGTTTTTCTGAGCGCTGACAGGAAACTGACTGATCCGGATTTCAGAAGGCTGAACGGAGAGACGAATGGAAAAGTAATTTAAATGAAGATAAATCTGATAATATCACCTGTGCGATACATTCTGAGTGATGTAGTTTTTATGAAGCAGCTCGGCTCTGGTTCCCCGGGTGTTTTAATGATCCGCCTCCCTATAGATCCTGAACCAACAGCCAGGAGCCTCATTGATCACGCCACTACGAGCCACGAGCCGCGAGCCAGCAGCTGAATTAACATATTCATTTCAGCTGGCATTTAGTCTGCACGGCGACAGATGGAGGTAGGGGGGACGCTCAGGGGGGAAAGAGGTGGAGAAAGCCGAGGTGGAGGAGAAGAAAAAGAGTTTAATATCTCAGTGAAATTACATTTAATACGGCAGAAGAATTAAATTTAAAGAGGAACATTTTCATCTGTCTGTGAAACAGTGAAACCACCAGCTGTAACTCTGCTGTAATACTGTTAATACTATCACTACTGCAGTATTTCCCCTGCAGCATTAATGATATTTCTGCTGCAGTACTTCATCCTCCGCGTTTAATGACTTTTACAGAATTTTTTAAATGTACTTTTTCATCGTTTGTGAAGCAAAAAGATGCATTTTGGTTTCCCTGAAATGTTTTTAATTAATAAAGATTAATTATTAGTACTATAAACAGCAAGACTACAACTAGAAAATGTCAGCATTAACCTCATATTAAGATAAAGTTATTTGTAGGGCTTTTACCTTGAAAAACTGCCTTTTTCAGGGTTTCCTTTTAAGACACAGTTACCTCAAAGAATAAAAATTCAACTAAACTACTCATTACTTCAATTAAGATAGATCATTGGTTCACAACAAGTGCCATAAAGTCCTTATTTCTAAAGTTGTTGGTAAAACACAGATCCAGTTCTGGGCTTTTATTTTAAAGTCCTAGCTCATCCTGACTTTGCTGGAGAGGGACGCACAATATCTAACAGCTGAGAAAGGTAATTTAATGGAGAGCGCACCTCTCTGCTCTTGTTTTGTCCTAACAACAAAATATTAGTATCATTAAAAAGAGAAGTCTCTGCTGAATGCGTCGATTTCAGGTCTGTAGTAAAAAAAAATGTCAGCGACATCGCAGGTTAGAAAACTGTCTTTTCCGTTTTCTTCAAGAGATCTCTGGTCCCAGTTAACATTAGTCTCTATGGGACAGTTGGTTGGAGTTGCTGTCACATTCAGGCTCACTGAGTCAAATCTGTAAGTCTGACTGATTCTAGAGTAGGATGTCTGCGATCTGCACAAATTTCTCTACAATCTGTCCTAAAAATGATTCATGAAGAGTGAAAGTTGTGGGAACCAGCATAGGTTGTTTGAAAAATAATCAGAAAATGTCCTAACCTGTCTCTACTCTAGCTGTGATGTCATCCACTCTAGCTCTGAACATTCCGTCCAATACACACCCATCATAAACTCTGAAAAAAGCACAAAGCTCAAACTGAGATTTCGTGAAAACCGTGCAAGCAGTCAAAATTCCCATTTGGACAAATAAAGTCCAGAGTCTCATGACCCATTTAAACTTTTAATCATTTTTCTGTGTTTAAGTATAGCGAATTAGCACAGGCCCAAAGTGAGGTGTTTTAGCTCTTTTAACATTGATTTCCCGTTATTTTCAATGGGACATTTTATCACAGGTTTTTTTTGCAATTTTCACAGAAACAGCAAGCAGATCTCCGACAAAAGACATAACACACCATTTCCAATCATTGCCCACATTTTTTGTGTTTCTTCAATCCACAACAAGTACATAACAAGTTTGCAACAGACCATTCGGCAAATGTGTATTTTGTTTTTTTGTAGAGACAGGCTAGGAAATTTTGTGATTGTTTGGTTTTCAAACCTGAGTTCTTTCTGCTGCAACTTTTTGCAGAGTTTAGAATTGGATTTTTTTATATTATAAGATTGTTTTTGACGTCTGTGAGACCTGTCTGGACTGATTTTGCTGACTTCACACACACAAAAGCACATTTTTGCATGATTTACTGACTGCTGGATGGACAGGCTGATGCAACAGAGAGAAATGTACGTCTGCTTTAAATAGATGATATGAAAAAGTTCTGTTATTTATGAGGTTCAATAAAAAGTCTGAACCCCACAAAACATCCTCCTGAGCGAGGGAACTTTGTGAGGGAAACGCTGAACAAAACAGATGGAAGCTTTAAATAAACTGATGAGGGTTTCCGTTTAGACGACACTGTTAATGAATCAGTATTGATACGATCTGAGGAGTTTCCTGATTGGATGAATTTTATCCTCAGGGATCAATGGAAGATTTAGTTTTGTCTCTCTTTAGTTTTTCTTTAAGGGAGGCTTCCACAAAGGTGCTCTGACTTTCACCCAAGGACTAATTAATAACAACACACACACACACACACACACACACACACACACACTTCTGACTGATGTCTTTAATTCAACCTTAAAGGCCCTGAGAACCTTTTTCCTCAAGAAGCTTCTTATTAAACACCAGTTCTGGTGCTCTGGAATCAGAACAATCATGGCTAGAAGTGGGAAATTGAAACATGTCTTTTTGCAGAATAAATCAGTTAGAATGACAGAAATCGTGAAATGGAATTTCTATATACAATACTTTAGTGGCCACAAGTGTCATGAATGCTGGGGAAAAAAACTATTTTTCTCCACTGATTGTACATACTGAAGTGTTGTCATGTCTGCAGCCTCTCCTGTCCTCTCCTCTCTGCTCTGTGTAAACAGCCTCTCCTGTCCTCTCCTCTCTGCTCTGTGTAAACAGCCTCTCCTGTCCTCTCCTCTCTGCTCTGTGTAAACAGCCTCTCCTGTCCTCTCCTCTCTGCTCTGTGTAAACAGATTCTCCTGACCTCTTCACAAATTATTTTTTTAAAAGACACAAAAAAGACACAAAAGAGACCAAAAACAGTTTTCTACACATATCGTATTTATTGAGGTATTGTCATGCCTCCAGGCTCTCCTGTCCTCTCCTCTCTGCTCTGTGTAAAATTACCAAAAAAGGATACAAAAGACTAAAAAGACACAAAATATAGCAAAGATTTACATAAAATTACCAAAAAAAGACACAAAAAATTACCAAAAACTGTTTCCTCCACATATTGTACATATTGAAGTATTGTGCAAGTATTCTCCTGTCCTCTCCTCTCTGCTCTGTGTAAACAGCCTCTACTGTCCTCTCCTCTCAGCTCTGTGTAAACAGATTTTCAGTGAATATTTGTCACGTGACTGTTGGTCTCAACAGAATCAATCATGTCTTCAGTGTCTCTGAGGAGCAGAATTTAATGTTTAAAACAGGATCTGGTTAGTGCAAACGCTTTATTTTAAATGACACATGTAGAACAAAGAGATTCTGACAGAAATATCAACATTTTAAGCTTTGTTTTGGTCACTTTTTTGTCCATGAATTTTATTCTTCATTTAATATGATATTTCGGAAAGTTTCAATTCTGACAATAATGTCTGTTTTTACAGTTTCTTTCTACGATAAATGGTGTATTTTTGAAAGAATTTAATGTTTTTAATAGGATCTAGTTATTCCAAGCTGTTTATTTTCTGCAACATTTTTAAATGACACATGTAGAATGAATAGATTTTTAAGCTTTAGTTTGGTTGTTTTCTGGATGCAAGTGTTTATCACACATGATTTCTTCAAGTAATGTTGGAAATTTGAAAAACAATGTTTCAGTTTTAACAGTTTCTTGTTGTGGTAAATGGTGTAATTTTGGCAATTTTCTATGTATTTCTTTATTGAAAGAAAACATGCCTTTCAAAATGGCCTGCAGGTTGTGGGCTTGAGTTAAACAACATATAGACACCACATACAGCAATACGTAGTAAAATTAAAACAAAAACACCTGATTTTACTGTAAAACAGTGACAGGGAACTTAATACTTCTCCTGCAGTAAATATTCTGATCACTTCTTCCAGAATATGCTGAGATGCTGGAGTGCAGCATTTTGCAGAATCACATATATTCATTAAGAATGTCTCATGACACGAACAGCTCTCGCCCACCTGCAGCCGTTTGTCTCACACCTGCTGCTGCCTCTCCGTCTGCCGAAACCAGCCTGTTAACTATTTACAGGAAGCTTCCGTCATTACATTTATATCATATTTCTAACTTTGAAAGCTCTCATCTGTTAATTTGGACCTTTTCTGGAGTGAAATTCAAAGAATTTTAGTATTTTTTTTTACCTTTTTTTTTTTTTTTTTACTATTTTTGATTCATAGTCTGAAAATGAATAAGAAAAGAGATCTGTATCTGCAAGAAAAAACTAAAATGAATAAAAATGTGAAAAATAAATCCCCGGAGAGAAAAACAGAGAGAGAAAATCTGATTCAGTCATACCTGACCTCTTGTCTACGAGGGTTTCCACGGTAACAAGGACACCTGGTCATGAAAATTGAAGGCTAAACATAGAGTGCTCAAACACACGCACACACACGCACACACACACACACACACACACACACACACACTTGTCTCCCACTCAGGCTCATGTGAACAAATGCTCAGAGTGAAGCAGCTGAGATGAAGCTTTCATGAGTCCTGGGGAGGAATAATTGGTAGTCTTTTAGATATAAACACAACAAATACACACGTCTCACACACACACACACACACACACACACACATTCCTATATTACCAACAGTGGCCCATAGCTATTACGTATCCAAATGTGGACTTCTGTTTCTGATAACGTGAAAAATAAAAACTGAAAATAGGTTTCACTTTTAAGGTATAACCCTACCCCTAACAATACCACAGCCAATGTGCTTTTTTAAAATATATTTTTTAAAGAAATTGACAAGAGCGGAGTATCAAAAACAATGTGTGTGAATAAGTCATTACAGTTCCGGCTCCAGCCTGCAGAGGCAGTGTTGAGTATGGACTTAAACAGTCGCACACTTTTAATTCCCCTTTTGGCTAACATTTTGATTTAAAAGTTCACCAGAGGGTGTTAGAAATTATTTTGGCATATTTTAAAACATGACCAGCAGGGGGCATCCATAATGTCCCCTGTTGGCTATGAGGTCCTCTATTGGTGAAGGTGTTACGACAACTGAGTCCACTGTTAGTACGTAACACAAGCACAGACATAAAAGTGCAGTACAAACCCACAAAGATAGACTTGTGATGGGTTTTATTATTATTTCAAGGCCACAACACCTCTGAAGTAAACACTGTGTGTGTGTGTGTGTGTGTGTGTGTGTGTGTGTGTTTTACGTTACTGATATTAAAGGTGAGTCAAAGATCGTACATTTACGAGCACACACACACATCTGTCAGTGTGTGTGTGTGTGTGTGTGTGTGTGTGTGTGTGTTTTTAAAGCAGCTGAAAGTGAACAAGGCTTCAAACAGAAGTAGATATTAACTGCAGGGCTGCAGCTGATAGTTACTGATTCAATGTTCTTATAATAATAATAATAATAATAATAAATATAGACAGCAGGCAAATGCACAAGAAACATTTATCAGATAATATAAAACATTAAAAGTTAAAATAAAAACAAAATGAAATAAAATAAAATAAAAATGAAATAAATAAATAAATCAATTTATGCAAACACAAAAATTCAAATAAACAAATGAGCTATATAGACGATAAAACAATACAAAATATGATGAAAAAAGGAGACAAATTCTTGTCAATGGTTTTGTAAAATCTTGTTCCTCAGAGGATGAACACTGATGACTTTGGTGATCTTGTGACTTCACATCTCGTGCAGCATGAGGCTATTTTTTGTGTTTCTTATTAAAATATCTCAGGAATTATTGAATGGATTGTCATTAAATCTCACAAAAATATTCATGTTCCCCCGAGGATAAACTGTAAAAACTTTGGTGTGTGTATGTTCCTAACTTTGGCCAATTTCGGGGACACGTTTCCAACTAAAACCTGTTAATTGAGGGTTGCTTGTCCAATTGGGGACAAAAGTTGGGGAAAGTTAGATTTTGGTGGCCAACATTTTTTCCTTATAACTTCTCCTACTTATGTATAAAATAAAAAATCTGCTGCAGTCTGACATAGTTGGAGGGCAGAGAGTCTCTTTTGGTTGATGCCAGAAAGGAAGGAGTTATGACTAAGCAGTTATGTCTATAAAAGATAAATGTGTAAATGATTACCATGTTATTGCTGAGGCCTGAAAATACAGAGTTATATACAACAACATCAGACAACTCAACAAACAGAAGCAGTGAGACGATGAGGCAGAAAGTTTAGATGAAAAATGCATCAAACAGCATCCTGTCTGGATAATACAAGTCAATTTCATCACCTTCTCCAAGAACTGTGTCTAGATGACAGCCGGTACAGCATGAATACATAAGCATGAAACCAAAAAAACGATTATTTTGGTGTTATTTTATTGCAATGAACATGTAAAAAGTATGCAGGTTTGTCTGCAAGACAACAAGAAAACAACTTAAAATGTTTGTTTTCTGAGTGGAGTTTGGAAAGATCGAGGTTTTGCTTACTGCTCCGACTACAGCCTTATGAACCCAAAATAACTTAATTTAGCTGTGATTTAATGTCAATAAGGTCATAAAGGATTCTGAAATAACTAAAACATGATTTTGATGTGTAAAAAGTCTGAATTCATGCTTTGTCAGGTTTGTCTGCAAGACGACAAGAAAATATCTTTTAAAATGTGAGTTTTCTAAATGGAGTTCTGATCAAGCAAGGCTTTCCTTATAGACCTACCTCGACCTTTTGAACCCAAAATAAACAGATTTTTTATGTCAATAAATGGATCAAAAGGATGCTGAAATAACTAAAACATGATGTTGGGGAGTAAAAAGTCTGAATTCATCCTTTGTCAGGTCTCTGTAAGAAGACAAGTAAACAACTTTTAAAATGTGTGTTTTCTGAATGGAGTTCAGATCGAGCGAGGCTTTCCGTACTGCCTCTACTACAACCTTTTAACCCAAAAAGACAAATTAAATGTAAATAAACGGATTGAAAGGATTCTGAAATAACTAAAACATGATGTTGATGTGTAAAAAGTCTAAATTCATCCTTTGTCAGGTTTGTCTGCAAGACGACAAACAAACAACTTTTAGAAAGTGTGTTTTGTAAATGGAGTTTGGATTGATCAAAGCTTTCCTTACTGCCCTTACTACAGCCTTATGAACCCAAAATAACTTAATTTAGCTGTGCTTTTATGTCAATAAATGGATTAAAAAGTATTCTGAAATAACTGAAACATGATGTTGATGTTTAAAAAGTCTAAATTCATCCTTTGTCAGGTCTGTCTGTAAGAAGACAAGCAAACAACTTTTAACCCATAAGAACCCAGACCCAGTAATCCTTAAAGGAAAATTATGGGGCAAATACCACATAGAACACATTTATGATGGGTTTTTTTTGTTAAAAAAAAATCGCCCCCTAAATGTCAAAGATCTGTGATATGACAGATACGATACATTGGGCATTTATGTTTATATTTCTTAATTTAAAATAAAAAAACAAGCCACATTTTCTGTTTCCAGAAACACAAATTTGCCTTTTTCTCTGCATCCCTACAACATTTATCAAAATTGTGACATTAATAGTGCCGTTTAACGAATTATATTTTAGATTGGTAATTGGTATCTGGTATTTTAGTAATAAAATAAGAATAAATCAATAATACATAAAAACAAATCACCATTTGCATCTCCATAACATATATCAAAATACACACCCTATTAACGGATTAAAATTCTTAAATGGGTTTAAACCATAGACTGTATATAAATAATGGACGTAGTCACCGTGACATCACCCATTGGTTTGTGGCTCGTTGGAAGTCTCGAGTTCAGCGTTACACTCCTGGAGGGAGTGTCGCCATCTTGTTTCCGATACGCGGAGCAGACCATAATTGGACCGTGGCGGAGCGCGAGGGATCTGACGACACTGACTACAGCCTCTCTACGCCGGCAACCCGACTGAGAGAAGCCGCTGCTAATTCATGTTAGCATTAACTGGAGCATTAACTGGGATGTTAGTTTTGGCTAGCAAAAAAACAAAAACAAAATGTATCTTTCTTACCTCAGAAAACTGAGCAGCGACTCCTTGGAGTGTCTGTTAGTCCAACCAAACGCTGAACAAGACATTTAATGAACAAAACGTTCAAATAAACTGTCATTAAGTGGAAATACAGTGAAAGGGTCAAAGTTATGAGACCAAATCGGTAAACGTCCTCTTTTCTATCTATATAAAGTTAAATATAACTTTATTGACACGTTTCCATGGATACGCATTGCTCTGCTTCTCTACTGGTGACGGCTCGCCTTGTCAGTGACCTGTCAATCAAAGGTAGCCCCGCCCCAAATCATATGATTCTTTATCTTCTATTTTCTTCTAAATGGGGCCATTATTAGAACTATTGACATCAGATTGTCTTGAAGAAGATTTTTTAATAGCGATTGAGACCATAATGTTGTCCCTGAAAAATTTTTCTGAGGTAATAAATCAAGTGAGAAGTTTTCAAATTTAGCACTGAAATGAATGGGCAGATCTCTTTTGCAGCCAAACTTAGCGCCCCCTGCAGGAATTTTCGGTGAATTGCAGGCTTAATGCACTTCCTGGTTTGCCTCCATGCTCAGACACGGAGATTGCCGCCTGGTTTAAACTTAGCCTCGTAACAAAAAAAAGCTTTATGAAATCAGCTCCTTTTTCACATTTCTGTTTCTACACACTAAATGAGTTAAGGTCAAGCATAAAGCTGAATATGGTAGGTTATAGAAGATTTAAAGTGTTTGTTATACGGGTGTCACCATTGGTTCTTATGGGTTAAAATGTGTGTTTTCTGAATGGAGTTCAGATCGATCGTCGCGATGCTGTGCAGGAGATTCTGGCCTGGTGGAGATTTGCTCTTTCCTCGTCTCACCTGGAGGTTTGAATATAACATCCAGCTGTGACCTGTTTACTATTCAAGCATCGTGACCACACACACACACACACACACACACACACACACAGAGGCCCGGTCCCTTTTATATGAGAAGAGACTTTGAGTAAACAGACTCTTCTGTTCAGATGTTTTTGTCCTCGGTTACCTCCACATTGATCTGCAGCACTTGAAAGCTCCTGATGCTGAAGTGATCGACCCGTATGTTTCACAGCTCCGTGACACACAGACACATGATGTCTTTTGATGCTGTTCGCCGTGACACGACATAAAAGAGAAACCGGACACCTTTTATGTGGACTTCCAATCAGCGGTGATGGTAAACGCTGCGAGCAGGTGGAGGTGCTCTGACTCCACGCCAGCAGCACAATAACTGCATTCACCTGCATCTCAACAGGCTTTACACTCTACACACGTTATCTAAATACTCTCAGGCACAAATAAGAGATGGGTTACAGCTAGAATAATGTTTTTCTCTATTTTGTATTATTTATCCAGCAGATCTGAGGGTTTTTAAAGAGTTTATTTATATTAAACCCTCATCAATCAAGCTGGTTTAGTTTTTTTTTACTATATTTATGACAGTAAGTGAGACTTTTTGCTGCCAGATTATTTACTTTATTTTTTATATATTTAATACATTAAATTTAAAGTTTTATTGTAAAAAAAAACCTGAATTATTTGTATGTATTTATACATACATACATATAAAGATTAAGATTCCCTTATTAGTCCCACAACAGGGAAATTAAACCTGCATTTAACCTGGGGTTGACATTTTTTTTTTAGGATTTACAGGATTCCTGAGGGAATAACATGATGGGAAAACATTTAACTGTGAATGTGACAAGGAATGACAATAACAATAGGCTACACTAAAAAAAATAAATCATAAAAAAAATTGGTAAAAAGTCTGGCAGCAAAAGTTGCCAAACGCCGTCAAAAAACAGTAAACAACAACGGGTTTTTTTCAGATAATTTCTTCTTTTTGCATTTTACATTTTATGATTAATATTTGTAATAAAAGTTATTTTCTTTTTTTAAGGCATTTGCACTTAATGTAGAGAAATCAAGAAACCCGGTAAAATTATATATATATATTTATATATACAATTAACTGTAATTTAACATTTAAGACAATAAGGCAATTAAATATTTGTTAATATTTGATGGAAGTCTTCCTCACACATGATTTTATCAAGCAATGTTGGACATTTTTAAAATCCGACTGATAACTTGTTTTACAGATTCTGGCTGTGATTGATGGGGTCATTTTGCCAATTTTATTTTTATTTTATTAATTTTTTTTTAAAGAAAAAATGCCTTTTAAACCAGGTGGTGCTCAAGTTACACAACATGTAGACACCACATGTTATATTATGTAATGTCACAATTTTAAGCTTCGTTTTGGTGACTTTTTTCTAACGGAAAACTTCGTAACCAATGATCTGTTCAAGGACTGTCGGAAAAGTTCAAACTCTGACAATAATGCCAGTTTTTACGGGGGGGGGGGGGGGGGGGGTTCTACGATAAATGGTGTATTTTTGGCCATCTTTTAAAGAAAACATACTTTTCAATCCGCCAGAATGGCAAATGTCAATAGATGATTTCATCTTACAGCTCTAATAGACTTTCTGAATGTTATCTGACGAGTCATTTTTGCTGGTTGTGACATTCGAAATGAATTATCCACTGATTTACAGACTTTTCTTTACCGATAAAAGTCAGTTATGCTTCTATATCAAATCGGCACCAGCGCCAAAATCCAAACACCCTCAAAGAACACACAAAAAAAAAAAACATCACACAAGAATACAAAATAAAGTCAAACTGTAGTCGTAGTAAGAGAAATTATTGGGGGAAAAATGCTAAGAAACTGTCTGAAAGGAGATTTCAGTTGTGTGGCAGAAAGGTCGAATCTCACAGAAAAAGCTTGGTATGAGAATAAACCTGTATACGTTTGGCCTGGATGAGTTCTTTTCATGCAGCAGAGACATCGTGACTCTCTGACTCCTCTCAGCCTGTAGACGGAGCCGGCTCTCTCTGACTGACAGCTCTCATTCATCGCTGTAATCGTGTTTCACCGCTGCCATTTAAAAGAATTACCTCGCCTTCAATGGGTGTGTGTGTGTGTTTTGGCATCAGAAAGCAAACCTCGCCTTGAGGTATTAACCAAGTCAGGCCTCATTACACACACACACACACACACACACACACACACACACACACACACACCTTTTTCATTTCTTCGTCCTCTCAACCATAAAATCCATTCAATCTTTTTTAGTCTGCAGATTTTAGGATGTACAGTGAAAGTGAACACACTCAGTCAACACTGATACAGTTTATTTATGTGGGAAACAAGTTGCAAATAAACTCTTATAGACAGTATAAATGTATATATATATATATATATATATATATATGTACTGTGTATATTATGTAAATGTGAATATCAAAAACAAAACGCAATGCAGTTTATTTATGTGGAAAACAAGTTGCAAACAAACTCTTGTAGACAGTATAAATGTATACATATATATATATATATATATATATATATATATATATATATGTACTGTGTATATTATGTAAATGTGAATATCAAAAACAAACAGAAACACTGAGAACGACCTGAAGACTTCAGAAAAAAACACTGAGGACAAACACTGCATCGCCCACTCAGTGCAGCCTCCTGCTGCAGAGTGTGTGTGTGTGTGTGTGTATGTCTGTGTGTGTGTGTGTGTATGTGAGTGTGAATGTGTGTGTGTTTCTGTGTGTGTTTCTGTGTGTGTGTTTCTGGGCAACAAGTCATCTATAAGTGAGAATGTGAGCGCTGCAGTGTGACGTTAAAGGAATTTATTCCTCACAGAAGAATAAAAAAACAACTGAAAAGCATCATGTAAAGTCTCAGAACAAAATATTACCACACTGTAAAAAAAAAAAAAATGTTTGAAGGAATTAAGGTAAAACACTGTTGAATTGCAACCCTAACATATTTTAATGTTTATATCTGAACTGAATTACCGTAAATCATGAAACAGTACATGTTAGCTGTAATCCTGCCAGTCCGCCCCGGGGTCCCCCCTGGTCCCCTGTTAGTCCTCCGGGGTTTTGAATTTGACGAGCTTGACTCGTCTGCAAGAGACAGGAGCTCCACAGAAATTATATTCAGCTTTTTTTAAATCAGTTTTATGTAGTTTTTAGTCTTTTTTATTATATTGTGCCATTATTTATTTCTTTGTTGTATCTTTATGTAATTTGTAATCTTGTTTTTATTTCATCTACACAGAATAATTAAAAATTGACTGTTTGCACTTCTGACAGGATGTCTAATAAAACCTCTTCCGTTCTGTCCTGAGCTCCTTCTGGATGTTTGAGCTCCCTGATTGCGTTTATTGTAAACTAAGTAAACTCTCACAGGGCGTCTGTCACATGTCTTATGATTACTTCTCGAGCTGGAATGCAGATCGACTCGTTTATCAACAGCTTTACCTTCGGTCTGAAGATAAACTATCACTCTGGACTTTCCCTTCGTCACAGACACAATTTTTTACTGATTTAAAAAATTAGATAAAACAAGTTAAGCAGCTGCGAGTGGGAAGCTCCCTGAAAGTGAAGCCAAAACATCCAGATCGCCCCCTGGTGGCCGGCTTCAGTACAGGTCATAACCTGTAACCTGTTTTCTTAAAAATGTTTTGTTTATTTTTTCTTTTCTTTTTTGTGGCTAATCGAACCAAAACTTGGTACATGGGATTATAAACATTTTATTTGTTGGTAAAAGCATTTTTTTTAGTGATTTGACTTCCAACCATATAAGTTCTTAACATGTTGATACGTGTTTAAGTGTCCATTTTCTCATTAATTTCGTTTTAATTATTTATTTCTAGAGCCTGACTGATGGTAGGTTTTTGAGACCGGTAGTGATTTTTTAAAGAGAAAAATACACAGATTAAAACAAGGAATAATAAATAGTTAAATAATACTATATGTTCAGTATTAATCAATTGCTGACCATTAAAAAAATAAAAAATAAAAAAATAGCAAAATTCCTGTGTCCAGTATTAGCTGACTATAATAATAATAATGATTATGATAATAATAATAATAATAATAATAATAATAATAATAATAATAATAACAATAATAATAATAATAAATAAAAAATCTGTGTCCAGTATTTGTCAATTGCTGACTATGATAATAATGATAAATAAATAAATAAATAAATAAATTCCCGTGTCCAGTATTAGTCAATTGCTGACAGTTTAAATAAAAAAATTATTAAAATACAATGTATGTCTAAATAGTACCATGTCTTAAATGTTGATGTTGTTAAATGTTGTCACTTGCTGACCATGTTTTAAAAAAAAAGGAAATAAAAAGTAAAAAGTAAATAAATCACAAAATTCCTGTGTCCAGTATTAGTCAATTGCTGACCATTTAAATATATAACAATACATTTAGATATAGATATAATCATAAACATTTTCAAACAATCTATTCTGTAAAAAAAAAGATTTTCCAATCTGCACATATCGTATAACATACACTGAAACCCATAGATACCGATTTCTCTGTGATAGGCCAATATCATCTGAATATTAAATCTTATTTGATCTTATAAAACATCTTGATTGACAGCTGTCATTGACTCGTGATTGGTCAGGAGAGTATATGGGTATGACATCATACTGCAGCTCACGTATCTGATATATATTTGGGCTTCATTTGTGAGGAAAGTGGAGCAGAGTCGTCCATCTTTATGAACAGTTTCTGGCTTTAATTTACCTGACAGATGTGAGAGTGGAATCAGTTTTCTATTAGTCTTCTTCATTGGAAGATAAGGGTGTAAAAAAAACTCTGTAATATTAATAGTAAAAACAGTAATGAGAGACGATGACGGAGCGCACAAACAAACACAAACAGTCACAAATAATAAATATTGTGATTTCTCTCCCACGTCTCTCTCCCTCCCTCATCAGCGCTGATGTGTGCCAGCTAGCATAGCGGTTCAATAGCCGGTAGCTGTGTTCGATCTGAAGGAGCTCATCCATTTAAAACCTATTACACACACACACACACACACACACACACACACACACAATACATTACTGAGGTCATTAAGAATATATTAGAGGTGTCGGTGTCGTTATAAATTCACAACATATTAGAGTAGTCATTAAGAAATGTGGGTCAGCGCACACACACACACACACACACGCGCACACACACACACACACAGGAGGTTATTAATGCCATTCATGAATGAGACCGACAAACTGAAATGACTGCAGCGAGCTGTGTGCGTGTGTGTTTGTGTGTGTGTGTGTGTGTGATGGATGGACTCAGGTGTGTGTGAAGCTCCACCCGCTCACTCTGTAATAGTTTTCAAATATAAATTAAATATCGTTCTAGTAGTTTTCTGTGTGTGTGTGTGTGTGTGTGTGTATGTGTGTGTGACCTTGGGCAAACTTATCCTGTAATTGTAGCCAACGGCTCGCCTTCAGGTGGAAACCTTAAAACCGACAACACCACTTCCTTTTGGTTTGAGGGGGAAACACTTTATTAACTCTACTAACAAAACAGGACAAAGGTTATCACAGTGGGGTTTTGTTTCTTTCACAATCTGAGGTAATATCCATAAAACACAGTACAACATAAAAAAGTTGACTCTAATCCAGGAGTGTCAAACTGAGCCGTGAAAGCTCCATGTGGCTGCAGGTTTTCATTCCAACCTGACTCAAGAGACCGCTAAAGATACAACATTTACCGTAGAAAGAAACTGGAAAAACAGGCATTATCGTCAGAGTTAAAACTTTCCGACGGTCCTTGAATGGATCATTGGTTATGAAAGTTTCTGTGAGAAAAAGTAAGTCCTCACCAAAATCTGAAGGGCATCCTACCAGGACAATCAAAACCTGTTTCAAAAGATTCAAGAACAATTATATCTGATTAAAGAACTCAACCAAGGTCATCTTTGAGCGTCACATTGGGACGTAGAGAACTTGGACCTGAGCCAGGAGAGAGCAGGAATGTGAAGGAATGAAGTTTCCTGCCAGGAACTCCCAAACTGGTTTACCTACATAGAGACGCGCAGCAGTACCAGAGAAAAGTCTTTATTGTGAGCAGCAACAACAGCAGAACAGTCGTCCTGCTTGAGAGAGAAGAGAGAGAGATTACAACTTCAAGAAAGATTTAACTTTGTTCGTCAGACATTTGAGGAAGTCACCCAACATCGGTGAGTACAGTTGGTGATTTAATGTGTTTAAATTAAGGGCTGTCACTCAACTAAAATATTTAATAACGATTCATCACATGATTGTCCATAGTTTGCAATTACCATATTTCCTCAATTTAAAGCTGGGCCCCTATTAATGACCAGCCTCATTTAGTAACCAGGTGTAAAAACAATTTTTAGTTTAGTTTTTAGTTTCTCTGTAGTCGAGCCGTTTACACATGTTCTTCTGGGCTTTTTAGTAGTTTAGACATTTTAAATCCTGCTTAAAATGAACATTCAGCGTGCTGTTCATTGTTTGTTTACATCCGAGTACTTCCAATATGGCCGACATCCTGGTAACTGGCTACAATGCGCTGTGTAAAACACTTTAAAAAGTGCCTGATTTTCTTTTTTTAATAAAAGCCTCCTTCAAATAATAGCCTGCCCCTATTATTAGCCGGGTCCCAAACTGATTTTTTATTAATAGAAGCCCCGGCTACTATTTGAGGAAATACGGTAATCACACTTTTTTATCTGTTCTAAATGTATCTTAACGGGATATTTTTCAAGTTTTTAATCCTCTTATCAACACGGGAGTGGACTCACATGTTGCTTTATGCAAATGACAAATACAGTCCAGAATAACCTCAAAGGTACATGCATGCTTAAAAAATATGCTGAAAACAAAACATGGCAAACTGAGGCCCAACAAAAAAACAACCGATGAATGTAACATGACTCAGTAATACTAACACCATGTAGCGTCCAACTGAACACTAAACATCCTGTTTGAAACAGTTCAACGGTTCAAGTTAAATAATAATCCTTCACACTTGAAGTGAATAATCTCACACAGTGTAATTGTCTGACCTCACATGGGGATAATAAAGGCTCACAGAAACGTTCTTTTCTACTAAGTGGGATCAAAACAGGGTGACACAAAAAATAAATTAAAACAAACAATAAATAAAGTGTGCATGTACCATGAGGAGTGTGATACGAGGGGGAGGAGTCTCTCTGTGGTGTCTGAGACTGGACGTCTCCATGGTAACTCATTCACACTGACAGTAACTACAGATAACTTTGGTTTGTTGAAGCTGAACTTGCCATTCAAAGGACACTCTTTATTGATTTCTGCTCACGGAGGGTTGTTTCTGCTGCCATCCACAATGTTACTGCTGCATCGGTTATGGGTTCCCCAAACTACGGGGTGGGCCAAGGGTCATACTCACAGGACCTGGACGCACTAATCGCGCATTAAAAACATTCACACCTCTGGAATGCACTTCCACTGACCTTACGCAGCATAGAGTCCACTGACAGTTTCAAGAGAGAACTTAAAACATATCTCTTTAGGCAGGCTTTCCCCTGATGTTGATGTTTTCCCGGGCATCTGTGAAGTTACCTGTTGTTGTACTACTGTGTGTTTTTATGTCAACTCTATATTTTACTGCATTTTATCCCTGATGTAAAGCACTTTGTGATTGTATCTATGAAAAGTGCTTACTTACTTACTGAAAAGGAATTTGTGTTAACACATTAGCCCGAGTTTCAACAGGAAACAGTAACATGTGTACTATAGGTTGTACAAAGGACAGCTTACTGTTTTTAATTTGTGCTCACACTGAACAAGTTATTTTGTCAACACAGTCCGCTTTTAGGCAATAAACCAATCATCCAGGCTTGAAATATTTGTCATAAAACAACAGTGTGGTAATGCCAAGTTTTACTTTTTGGTTTTTAGTGTCACCATGTCGACTGCCAACTGTTTTCTGTCGGAAGAGCAGTTTCTGTGCAGCATCTGCCTGGACGTGTTCATTGATCCGGTCACATTACCATGCGGACACAACTTCTGCCACAACTGCATCACGCAGCACTGGGATACCAGCGCCCAGTGCATGTGTCCTACATGCAAAATGCCGTTCTACAAAAAGCTCAGTCTGCGGGTCAACACTTTCATATCGGAGATGGCCACTCAGTTCAGAGAGTCAACTGGCAGGAGCAGCTTGGATCGAGAAGCCGTCAAACCAGGGGACGTACCCTGTGACGTCTGCACTGAAACCAAGAGGAAAGCCGTGAAGTCCTGCCTGGTGTGTCTGGCCTCCTACTGTGACACTCATCTGCAGCCACATCTGACGGCGGACCGCCTGAAAAGACATCAGCTGACTGATCCAGTGGAGAACTTGGAGGGCAGGATGTGTACGATCCACGAGAAACCTCTGGAGCTCTTCTGCAAGACCGATCAGATCTGCGTGTGCATGCTCTGCCCGGTTTTAGACCACAAGTCGCATGAAGTGATTCCATTGAAAGAACAGTTTGAGAAAAACAAAGCCCAGCTGGGGAAGAGAGAGGCTGAGATTCACCGCAGGATCCAGGTGAGACGGCTGAAGATTTTGGAGATCAAACAAGCGGCGAAGCTCAGCAAGGAAGCTGCAGACAAGGAGATGGAAGATGGCGTTCAAGTCTTCCGTGCTTTGATTCAGTCTTTGGAAAAAGCTCAGGAGGAGATCATCAGGACGATTGAGGCGAAGCAGAAGACGACCGAGACGTGTGCACAAAGCTTCATCCAAGAGCTGGAGCAGGAAATCTCCGAGCTGGTGCGGAGGCGTGCCGAGGTGGAGCAGCTCTCACGCTCAAAAGACTACCTCCAGTTCCTGCAGAGCTTCGCGTCCCTGAATGCTTTTGCACTCACCAAGGACTGGACAAAGGTCAGCATTGAGCAGCCATCATATGATGGGATTGTGGCAACAGCTGTTGATCAACTGGAGGCAACTCTTGGCAAAGAGATAAAGAAGCTCCATCACAAGGACGAGTTCAACAGGGTGCAGCAGTTTGCAGTGGACGTGACTCTGGATCCGGTTACGGCACACCGTGCTCTCATCCTGTCTGAAGACGGGAAGAAAGTACATCACAGTGTTGTGAAGAAGAATGTTTCAGACAGCAGCAAGAGATTTAATCCCAGTTGTTGTGTCTTGGGGACGAAGGGTTTCTCTTCTGGAAGTTTTTACTTTGAGGTTCAAGTTAAAGACAAAACTAGGTGGACTTTAGGAGTTGCCAAGGTGTCGATCAAGAGGAAGGGGATTATCCCACTGTGCCCAGATAATGGCCACTGGACCATGTGGTTGAAGAATGGAGAAGAATACGCTGCTCTCGTTGGCTCTCCTCTACCTCTCTCTCTGAGTTCAAAGCCGGAGAAGGTGGGGGTGTTTGTGGATTACGAGGAGGGTGTGGTCTCCTTTTACGATGCAGATGCTGCAGATCTTCTCTACTCCTTCACCGGCTGCTCCTTCACTGAGAAACTCTACCCATTCTTCAGTCCCGGTCTGAATAATGACTTCATCAACTCTGCGCCTCTGATCATCTGTAGCGTCAGTCCCACTGACTCTTCTCAAAGATTAGTTTGAATCAGGGGTCATCACAGATGCAGCAATTAAATGTTGTTGCACTAACACTAACATTGAACAACCGTAAGTTATTTTACAGATATTTTTATTTTCCTAAAAACGGATGATAAACAGTATATATATCTGTATTTAAAAAATATATCTCTAGAATTTTTTGTTTTTTACTTGATGATGGCAAGTGTTTGGCAAATTTTGCCGCCAGACCTTTTACAGGGTTTTTTTTTTTTTTTACAATTTCTATTTACATTAAATTTAAAGTCTTACTGGGAAAAAACAGAAAATTGCATTAAATTTACATTCAGCAACATGTGTAATTTTTGCATGGTAACATAGAATTAACTTTAATTCAAAACTATTAAGCAATTGAATAATAGTGTTAAATATATATTATATAATGTCCCATTATATAAAGTTACAGAATTCAAATATTTTCTGGGTAATATTTGTAATAAAAGTAATTTACTTTTTTATGCCATTTGCACCTGTTAATCCTGTAAAATAATACAGTAAATTTTTGGGGATTTTTTTTTTTACACTATAAAAATGAGTCTTACGAACTAATTTAAAAGAAGTCCCTGATTCTGAGATTCTGATCTTTTCCCAAACATAACCAAGTTTTGTTTGGATTCACAATGTTAACAATGTGTGTAAAACCCAACTGTATAGTGGAGCATCATAGTTTAGGTGTGCGCTAGAAATTAAAGCCAAGGGTCATAAACGCACCTGTGCTTTTCCTCCAAATTGAGTCATATCGTCTTAATGGAGGGGAGCCTGTGAGTTTATTCAGGGTGACTTTTTCTGTTTTATTCCCATGTGATTGTCATACATATCGACTGCAATAACAGAGATGGTTTATGTTTTATGTTTTATTAAAGGATCCCCATTTGCTTATGCCATGGCTGTTCACTAGTCTTCCTGGGGTCCACATTCCAACAAGTAATACTCAACAGTCCTCAACAGACAACAACTTTAACCGTAAAAATACATTCCAAAATACATTAGAAAAGTGCAGCACAAAAGTACATCACAAAAGTGCAGCACAAAAGTACATTACAAAATGCAGCACAAAATGCATTGCAAAAGTGCAGCATATAGTGCATTTGATCAGAAAACAAATAAAATACAAAAAAACAATACAGCTTTAACCAGTATCATTGATTGTAATGCTGGACATCATAAATCCAGGCAAACATCGCTGCTATAAAAAAGTAGCGTCCTTTCAACCAAAATAAACCAGCAAAAATTAAAATAAACCCAAAAAAAATAAAATAAACCCAACACCTAACATTAACCCTTTATCAGGTGAAGAACCGTATTTGGTAACTTCAGTGGATATCCAAAATGGTAATATTTTGAGAAAAAGGTTGCAAATTTACTAGATTAAAGTGGCAAATCTACAAGAAAAAAAGTTGCAGATTTAAGAGATTTAAAGTAGCAAATCTGCACAAAAAAAGTTGCAGATTTACGAGAAAAAAGTTGGGAAAAAAGCAACTTTTTTCTCGCAGATTCACCACTTTAAATCTCATAAATCTGTGCATTTTTTCTTGTAGATTTGCCACTTTAATCTCGTAAACTATTTTTTCAAAATATTACCCCCATCTACATATTCCACAGTCCACATTCTGGCAGTATGTAATATCCTCCAATATTCTCTAGGGTTGAAATTTGGAATTTGCAAGTATTTCAATGAGTGCCCTATTAAGGGTTAACCACTGACAAAGTCCATCTTTTTACGTTTAAGCCTTCAGTCAACTGCTTGCTCTTAAGTTTTCAAAATGGATCCGCTACATTGCTCGCCGCACCATCACCTCTGCTCACCTCAAGTCTCTGAGGACAGCTGGGGAAAGATTTACAGTCCTTGACGGCTTGTCATATATTACAAACCTCAGCTGCCCTCACAAGTTATGCACTGTGTGATGCAGTATCCATAGGATAAAGCCACACTATTTCATCATAACAACACGACTTGAACCTTTACCTACTTACTCGTGCACTGGCTGGCATTCAAACTGCAAACTGGACTGGATTGCAGTAGTACTTCCTGTACTGTGTGGATATTGGAACTCACACTGCATGTCATATGAGGTCGCTGCAGTTTTAGCCGTCAGAGAGAATCAGTTTCATGCAAGAATGAACTTAATTGCAGTCGTCCAAAACAGGATGAGGTAAAAGTATGCATAACTTCAAGTCAACAGACGATAAAAGAAAATACTTTTTGCAGTGTTTTAAAAGAAGAAATGACTTTCTGAGGATTTATTTTCACTAAAGGGCATTATAAAACAAAAACGGTTTAAAATAAATACTCCTCCTTACAGACTTAGGATGAGTACTTTATATATAAAAAAACTAAACTGTAAAAAAATATATTTATTATTTTACAGAGTTTCTTGTTTTTTCTACATTAACTGCAAATGCCATTAAAAAAAGGAAATTACTTTTATTACAAATATTAACCATAAAATGTCAAATGCAAAAATACAAAAAAATACACATCAAATTGCTAAAATTAAGCAAACTTTCTGGTTCCTAAGAGAAAAACTTTACTTTTAATGTAAAATATAAATTTTCCTGTATATTATCCATATTTTATTAAAAAATTATCTGTAAAAAAACTTTGTTGTTTACTGTTTTTTGACGGCGTTTGGCAACTTTTGCTGCCAGGCTTTTTACCAAAAATTTTTTTACGATTTCTTTTTTTCAGTGGAGCCTATTGTTATTGTCATTCCTTGTCACATTAACAGTTAAATGTTTTCCCATCATGTTATTCCCTCAGGAATCCTGTAAATCCTAAAAAAAAAAAAAAAACTCAACCCCAGGTTAAATGCAGGTTTAAGCTGTTGTGGGACTAATAAGGGAATCTTAATCTTTGCAGGTCTTGATCTACAGATTTTAAACTGTAAATTCAGCCACAGGGCCTTTTCTTTTCATGCTTCATCCTGTGGAATAATCTTCCTCTGTCTGTTTCTGCTGAGGCCTTTGAATCCAAACTCATCTTTTTGCCATAACTGACGATTAGTTGCTCATTCTTATTTTCCAGCTGGCAGATCGGCCTCAGTCTTAATGTACAACACAAGCCGAGTTGTCCTGCCAGTGGGAATAACAGCACTGCTACTCAATAACCCTCTGTCGTCTGCACAGCTGTTTGCGTCTGTGTCGTCCTGGGACCTCTCTCTCTTTCTCTCTTACCTCGTTCCAGATGTTGGATCTGGATCCGTCCTCCTGTCTCTCTCTCTTCTTCCACTTCTCTGGTAAAGGGCTCTGTTTTGAGAGTTTCTGCTCATCCAAAGTGTTGCTGAAAGGGCCAGAAGATGTCGTAATAATGCTGTACAGATTGTAAAGGCCCCCCGAGGCTAATTTGTATATAAATAAAACTGCCTTGACTGGATGCAGCTGAATGAAACGATGTGCCAAATGAAGCAACTTCTGACTTTTTGTTCAGTTGAAGAAACGATTGAGACGGTCAAGAGGGCAGTAAACAAAAGAAAAAGAGTTTTACAAGATGCTTATAAAATGAAGGAAGACAGTTGAAAATACTGAAATGAATCCGTATAAAAATGTGGCTGTGTGTGACACAAGTGTGCTACTTTTCATGCAGTGTCTGCCAGTGTTTTAATAGTCAGGTTTTAGTGAAAATGCATACATACAACTGGATAAATGCGATTTGAATGAAATTGCTGTGAAAGTTGTGTGACAGTTTGTACATGCATGTTTTGATATAGTTTTGCTGTTCTATACTTAAATGTGTCAAGGATTTTCTCTGGGTTTTTTTTATTATTTGTTCACTGTAGAGGTATGTGATTTAAAACAAGTGGGATTTTTTGCATAAATTCAAGGTTACAGGGTGAGTTTTTAATGTATAAATGATACTTTTGGGAGTGAAATATTCCTTAAAGCTGCCACATATGTACATACATTTGGGTATAATATCTAGAATGAAGTCCATGTCTATATACTGTAACTGTGAACAATATGAGCCTCATGCAAGAGCATTTTTTGTATTTTTAGCCTAAATATTCTTTGCAAGGTTTTCTTGAAGAAATTAAGCAACGATGCACAATTTGACATGAATTTGATTCTAAAAAACATCCTTAAAAAGTAAAGTTGTCCATGACTTTATGGGGAGACATTAAAGAGGTTGTAACATTCATCAAAAATTTGAGAAAGATATATTACACTGATGATATGACGTAAGTTATTATGGATTTGGTCACCTGGACAGCAACCTGCACACAAAAAATATGTAGTATTTGCAGAAAAATGTGTAAAAAAAATAATAAAAACACCTCTCTAACCTCTGAATGTTAATGATAATATGATGAAGAGGATATTCATTTTGCATTAACTTAATTGATGATTTTGCAGATTAAAATGCATTTAAACTCCAATTTGAGTCGGACAGAAAACATCATAAAACGCAGAAAATCTGTGCAAGACTTATTATTGACATATTATCATTATTGTTTTATTATTCTTCACTTATGTGTAAACTGGTGAATGCAGCAAATGATCCAAACTCACCCACTAATAAATTTGTTCATACTTTGGTTCCTGCATGAGGTCCGACGTTCCAGAGAGACAAAAAGATGGAAAAACAAGAACGTTACTGACCTTTTGTTCCACCGTATGCTTTTATTATTAATTATCAGAGGGAAGAGTGCCATCTCTTGTATGTAATTTGTGTTTTCCACTAATAAATTAAGGCTGATAAACCAACTGGGTGTTTATTGGTCCATTCTGCAGCCATTAACAGCAGTGTAATGTTTCTCTGCGAGCGTTGGCAGCTGTGTACTTTATGTACAGTAATCTCTGGCAAAAGGCCCGTAGTTAAACTGCCCGAGGCCGACTCGCATGTGGGAAAAGAAAAAAAAAACCTCAGTTGCCCACATGCTGCCTCCAGGATGAAATGTAACTTAAAGCAACAGACACAACCACCAACATGAGGCCTCTTGAGTGTGTGTTTTCCCTTTGGTTTAATTAGCTACAATTATTTTTTCCCCCCTTAAGTATGTGGATGAAACCTGCAGCTTAATTAAGGAGCTGTTTTACTGGTGATCACGAGGATGTCAAAACACACTTGAACCAAGAGCTCTCACGCAGAAACACTTAGCTGCGAGACTGAAAAGATGCTTTTAACCCTAAAGAAAATATTTAAAGTAAAAATCTGAAGCTGGCAGACAAAAACACTGGAGCATGAACTCATCCGTCAAAGAAAAGGTCTGAGAATTTAATCTCTGTCACCTGCTCAGCTTCGTGTTTCCCCTCTGTGCTTTTCTCACGCATTTTAAAAGAGCAGACTGTCAGTAACTGAAACCGTAGCTCATTTATTTTGCTGTGTTTGATTGAATTCAGCTCACCTACATGTTGACATAAATGCTAACAGCTAACAGCATCCACATCCTCCGTCTTACTTCTGTGCTTTCACCCACTTAGAGCCACATCACTTATGACTGGTTATCTGCTTCTCCATCTGCTCCTTTTAGAGCACATTGAGTGTACTCCTGTCGTATAAAATGTGCTAGATAAATAAACCTGACTTGACTTGTGCAGTTCATTCACAGCGGTATGATCTGTGGAGATGAACGTCTGTGCCTGGATCATAAAGATAAAGTGTGAACTGTTCCTCAGTGAGTCACACTGTGGATTAGTTGGCCTGTTCTCTGGTGCACACTGCCATCTAATGGCTGCTGGTTGGATCTGTGGCCAAAAGTATGTGGACAGATGAACAATTTGAGTTTCTGTTCTCAAAAAGACGTGTTCAATTACTGTTACAACAGATTTCCATCTTCTTATCCGCACAAAAGGAGAAAAAAATACCCACATTTTGCTCACAGTTCCTTTTAAAATCTCCACAATGCTTGTTTGTCCTATTGTGGCGTGTTGTTGACAGGGTCCTTTAGGGTTTACTGGGTTTGGATGGTGGGAACCAGGATTTAGGACCCTATAATAGCCTCTTAGGACATAAATATGGCAAACAAAGCAGCTTTCAGCATCAATATTTATGAAATATATATGCACTGGGACCTACATTAACTCCAATCTGAACCCATCTGCTGAAATATTTGATGTTTCGAGCAGGGGACGTACTATAAAGGGCGCAAAGTCCGCTAAGGGTGGGCAGCAATAGTGGTGGATGGGTCAAAAATAAACCTGGCCTTTGACTTTGGAGATTTTTGTTTGTGTTACATGGGGAAAAAAGTAAACATTGTTATTTTTAATCTACCTGTAACATTACCTTTGTCACGTACGTAACTACCTCAAGACATTTTTTGAAGTTTTCTATCCTCGTTTGCTCCGAGTTCCTTTTCAAATAACCAAAATGCTCGTTGGTCCCATTGTGGTGGCCTTTTGACAGCATCCTTGAGGGTTTACTGGGTTTGGATGGTGGGGACCTGGATTTAGGTTTCCCTAGCACCCCTTATGGTATACATATGGCAAACCCTGTATGACATGCACTCAGCCTTCCAATAACTCCAATCTAAACCCATCTGCAGCAATATTTGATGTTTAGAGCAATGGTTGTAGTATAAAGAGCGCAAAGTCCTCTTTGGGTGTGCAGGAGTGGAGGTGGATGGGTCAAAAGAACCGTGGACTTCGATCCAGGAGACCTTTATTTGTGTCCTGTGTGGAAAAAGTAAAAATTGTTATTTTAATCTACCTGTAAATTAACTTCCTGTGCAGTTACATCACCTTCTACTTCACTTACGTAACCATATCAAGGGATTTTTGGAACTTTTTATGTCTTACCTCTATTGGTCCCAAGTTCCTTTAATAAAAAGTATAAAGAGCGAAAAGTCTGCTATGGTTTGGCGGGAGAGGTGGTGGTCAAACCCTGGACTTTGACCCAGGAGACCCGGCTTTTTGTGAAACCAAAGCAGAATATTGTTATTCAATTTCTATCTCTTTATCTTTCTAATCTCATTCTACGTCACTTAAATATATCCTCTCTTGGTTTTTTTTTATGGCCTCCAAACTAAAGTTCCTATGTGAAACTGCTTTTCCAGTGAAAGCATACATCTCTACGACCAATATCTCCAACAGTTGGCAACTAAAACCACAACAAACAATCTAAATTGATACATACAACTACAGGTAAGAGACAACAAATATTTTTATTTGGGGTTAACCTGTCCCTTTAAGTGCACTCTATTGCTTATGAAATGCATGTCTCGACTTATTTCCTAGCTCACATTCGTCTTTTTAACATATTTCTACTTTTCTTTCATGCATCTAATCCTGTACTTGTACTGCAGTGTTGTAGTGATATATAATGTGTATGCATTGAGCTTTTGCAAAGACGCTTTCACATGTCACAGCAGGGCAAGCACAGGTGTCACTAATAACATTAATCATGGCTGCCTTCCACTTCAGCCACGCCATCTGCACACCTGTTCCCAATCCACTAATCAGCTGCACAACAGATATATCAGCCACTTCCCCCTCACTTTCCTGCCAGGTTGTCTTCATGTCTGCATTGAGCTGTCTTTGTGTTAATTTAATCTGCCTGGCTCTGAGCCATGCATTGACTGAAGCACTCGAGTCCTCACATCTTAATTGGAAATAAGGGACCCAAACCATGAAACACAGGCCAGGATGTCACCCTTCTGAACCAGCTCTGTGGATCTAATTCTCTATCAGCCTTTCAAACACCTCCCTTACCTCTTTTAATCTCTCTATACGACCTCAGTACACCATGATCAAGATGTAATGCCTCTCTATCAACCCCCATACTACTCTATAGCCTGAATCATCCACTCTCAGCTGTGCCATCACCATTTATCTCACGCCATTTCCTTCCATCAACCATCCCACTATACCCCTCTGTTAGCCCTTTCAACCCCTCTATTAGCCTCCACCAGCCATTTATATAATGGGCCAAAGCCAAAGGTGAGCACATGAGAAAACACGAGAGTGAGAACTGGTGTATAATCAGTCTCTGGAGTTTATTTTTTAAATGATATGAGTGCAGATTTCACAATAAAGCAGTTCCTGTCACAGTAATTGTCTTCCTTTAAAAAAACATGGTGGGTTGTTGATCTGAAAACCCTGAGCTACTGTTCGGATTAATCTCTGCAGCGGTTATTTCATCTTTTATTGGCTTCTACGCGAACAATTGTACAAACAGATACTTTTTCTATAAAGTACAAACTCTTATTTTTGTCCTCAGTGCTGCAAGTGTTGCTGGGATTTCCATTTTCCCAAATTTACCCACTCTACAGAATAATAATTTTCAATTTACTGATTTTTTTGCCATGTAGCAATGTGGAGAAAAAAAGGCTTCAACTTGATAGCAGAAGTCCAATGGAGTGTTGTGTTTTCTCATGGCTAAAGCACTTTACATAGATAAACACATACACATGGAAAATATGCAAGTTCATTGTCGTTTTTTTACAAACACACAGACAGGTGACAGCTTAAATGTTTTTCTGACTTGATTATTTTAACCCGAGGAGGTTTCGGCTATTTGGTTGGTAATTTGTCTTTGGCAATTCCTTCAGAAATTATGTATACATTCATTGTTAGTGCAGATTCTGATTGGATTAAAGGGAACAAACAACAAATGTAAAGCTATGCTATCGGTTCCCCCATACTTGGATTCTTGATATAGTATAAAAAAATATATAGAGAGACTCAAGCCGAAGGTCTGGTAAAACTGACTTTTAAGCCAACTACCTTTCGAAGCAAAATCAATTCATTAAATCCAAGCAGATAAGTTCAACTTTGGTGACTTTTCGAGTGCAAATTAGTGCTGTTGACCAAAAAAAAAAACCAAACCAAAAGGTGGGGGGTCCTAAGCAATTCTCTTAGCTGAAAAGTGAAGCCAATGCCAAAAACTGCAATTCTCTTGACTGGCCACTTGGGGCTAGCTTCAATCCTCATTGACACCTATGTTAAAATGCCCAACTTTACAGAAAACGTTTACAGCCTGGTACAAAAACAGTTTTGGTCTCTATATATAAATTCCCAGGGCCATATAATTCACGTTTTTTTTATATCACAGCTGGCTCGCCACTAAATTCAGTCCTCCTCAGCTCGCCCATCCCCCAACGGACTCACTTTGTATCATATGGACGTAGTCTCCATTAAGAGCTCAGTCTATGGTTGCACCATCTTTCAATTAGCTTCTGCTGCTTGAGTATAAACTGCTCAACAAAAGAGAAATGGTCTGCAGACAATGATCAGTCAGGAGTTGTTGGTACAAAAGTCTTACTGGCCAGTTAGTGGAGGAGTTAGCTAGCTTGCTGACTGAGTAAATTATGGCTTTATAAAAGTTGGCGAGCCAGACATTTGGCTGGAAAAAAGTGTGCTTACACACTAGCGTAGCATGTTCCTGGCTGCCTAGCATGTTGCCGATTAGCTAACAAGCTACACTAGTCGCTTTTATCTCCACTCATTGTGCAAAGATGAACTTCACTTTGCTAGTTTCTGGTGTGACAGGGGCTTAGGATAGACAAAAAGACCCTAACTATGAAGACCTCCTCGGGTTAATAAAGCTGCAGTCAAATGCAGTGAAGGTTGTGCGTATATATTCCTTCTTTCCTACAAAATGTCTATAATACTACATACCATCAAATGACACAAAAGAGATATAATGATTCACAAAAAAATAAATGCTTTTGATATTCTATACAATAGAAAGCTGGAAGTAAAAAAAATGTCTGAAAGGCAGGACCTTTTCTCTCTAATTAAATCAGCATGCCACGCCGTCCCTCAGTCTCCTTCATCGCCTGTCGCTCCCTTAAAAGCCAGAAATTACGCCAAAATAGTAAAGAAGAAGAGCCTGTGTATCGATCCCAAAGTCCTCATGTTACAGTGAAGAGGTTAAAGGTGAGGGGTGGGGAGTGGAGGGTTTCTTTTAGTAGCCCTTCATGGCGATGGACGATCCACCGCCATCTTGACGTTTGATCTGATGGATCATGAAGATGGAGATCAGCAGGCCCAGCAGCTGTAAGACAGGAAGTCCGTTAGAAAGGTGACAGTTACAGTCGACAAGCTGTCAGACACGTCAGACAATACACAGACAACTACTGTCCAATCCACTCTGCGCTCAACTGCTGTTACTAATTTTCATTCTGAGGAACATCTGTTACAAATATGTCTTTTTGTTCGGATTTGCTTTGTCTTCATATTGTTAGTTTCAGAGCTGAGTGAGTTGTTGAGCTTTCTGATCCTCTTTCAGCTGCAGCTGAGTGTACTAAACTACAGCTGCAAAATAAGAGCTGGTTCCCCCTCACTATAAATTTAGATTTTAATATTTTTAACTTAATCTTTCTAAGAAACACAGAAAATCCCTGACTGTTAGCTTGCCAAGCTATCATTTTTCATTAAATTATATTTGAAAGTAACAAAACCTGACCTGAGCCCAAAGCTTCACCCAGGGCAGCAGCTCAGAATCAAATCTAATACTGTGTTGGGACCCAACACGGTATTAGGTATGGACCCCTGAGGCCAATGTTAGAGCTTTAAAAATAGATAATCCAAGTTAAGGCAAGATTTGTACGTTTAAATTATATCCCTTGAAATCGAACAATGGCATGGTCTAATATTGGATTTTCTGCCATTGGAGGGCAGTCACCATTTCTAACTGCATGAGGCCTTCTTTAACCCTTTGATGCACAACATCAGTCTAAAGTGACCCGATATGTATGAGTTCTTATGTTCTATATCTTTACAAATTATTTTCATCATTCAGTATTCTAGGTTTTCCACAATTAGTTTGTTTTTGATCATCATACATCCTAATTTTATGTTTTCCTTTATTAATTTTTTTAATAAAATCCCTTTTTGTGTCACTATTCTTCTAATGCACAAATGGGTGAAAAATGATCCGTATCCATTTTTTAGCTAAGTAGCTTGCTAAGCTAACTACTTAGCTAACTTCTTGGCTAAGTATTTAGCTAAGTAGCTTGCTAAGCTAATTACTTAGTTAACTTCTTGGCTAAGTTGCTTGCTAAGCTAACTCCTTAGCTAACTTCTTGGCAAAGTATTTAGCTAAGTAGCTACTTAGCCAAGAAGTTAGCTATGTAATAATACAGAAACCATTTTTCTTCATAAAGTATGAGAGGCAAAATGGAAATAAGTATCTGTTGTCGTCAACAGTCATTTTTGACCCATATTGTGCATTAGAAGGGTTAAGCCAGAGAAGTACTATTTATTTAGAGAACATAAATATAGAAGGAAATCACATAAGATGGAAGTGACCACATAAGTCATGTGTTTAAAAAAGGACAAGACTAAAACATGATAGATAGTGGACGCATGCAATAAACAACAGAAAAAACAATAAAAGGAAAAACTGTTTGTATACAAATCACCCAAAGGTCTTTCTTAACTGGTGTGCCTTTAGCTGCCTTTTTAAAGGATTAACAGAATCAGCAGCCTGAACAGGTTCGGGATGGGCATCTCTTAGATTAGATGCTCCAACCTAACCTCAAAATCTCAATCACTGTGGGTATTAAGGCGGGTGTGTGGAACAGAGAGCAAGTTAAGCATGTTTGACCTGAGCGAGCGAGCTGCTGATGAGTCTGGGTGAAGTAGTTCTGCCAAATATGCAGGAATGAGAATTTTAAAGTGGATCCTAAATGCAACAGGGAATCGGTGAAGAGATTTAAGTACGAGTGGTATTACCAGACCTTCTATTTGACCTCGTGAGTAGCCTTGCAGCAGCTTTCTGAACTGCTTGTAGACGATCAAGAGCAGACACACTAAGTGAGGCGAAATGCGTGTTGCCGTGGTGAATAAGAGATGAGATAAAAGCATGTATAAGCATCTCTAGTTCAGCAGTTGAACCTGCAATTTTCACTTTTCTTAAATAGGAAAAGTCTAATCTGGTCAGCTGCCTAATATGGGTGTCAAACGGCAAAGATTTATGAAATATTATCCCATAAATTACGCAGTTTGGAGTGGGCAGCAGAGGATAGAGGCCAAATATTTTTTGCATAATCAGTGGGGGATTTTTTTCTGGAGGAACAACCAAAACCAGGACGTCATAGCGAAGATTTAAAAGCTGCTTGTGACTTACTAAACAATACATTTGTGCCACGGAAGTGAACCTGAGCTGAAGCAAATCAAGATCAAATGTGATCAGAATGCGATAGTGTCTTCCCAAATAGTCAAACAGCCAAACCGTTGGTGGAAATGAGACTGAACAATCTATCGTTCTCGAGAATCACATGCTGCCCCTTTAAGTCTTTGTTGTTATAACTGGGAAACCAACACACTGGACCATATTTGATAGAACACAAAAATAGAATGACAGCAGAGCTTACTGCAATGACAGCAAATGCAAAGAAGAAGCCCATGGCGATCTTGAAGATGATGTCGAAAAAAAAGAAGATTTGATCACCACAGGTCTGCAGAAGAAGAGATGGAGACAGGGTTATTATCTGGAAACATCGCTGACTGGTGTCTTGATTGGTTGGTTGATTAATTGAATACCTGGCTGTAGATTTTTTCTGGGCCAGTGACTCCCTGCAAAAAAACAGTCAAGAAAGACAGTGAGACATCTTGTCATGTACCGGAAAGTGTTTGAAACAGGAAGGCTATAGCTGTATTTGTTAGGTTTTTGCAAACTTAATCCTTCTTGAATTTTACTATAACTACTAAACATGTATGAAAACACTAGATAATAATGATTGGATCAACTACTTAATCTAGATATTTAACAGTACATTATTTGCAACAATTCATCTTTTAAAAAACATTTTATTTTCTGATCGCATTATGGCAGTTCAGACATTTTGGTTATCATGTGACTTATCTTCTGGCATTACCATTTGGGCAAACTTTTCATTTGACAGACGATGTTGTCTGCTACAATCTGCAGGACAAGCTTTACTTTTCATGAACTCAATCATTTTAAATGGTAGTTCTGCTGCTATTAGCAATATAAATCATCGTGTTTGTTTTCTGGGAACTTTTAGGATTCAGTATCTAGATAAAGAATTGAACCACCTGCCCTCTCGATTACCAGCACAATGTTTGGTACAGTTGAAGAAGTGGCATTTACGTTTGCACATGAAAAAGAGCTTTCCCATGAAATGAGACTCACTGAATTCCATTTTACAAAACCAACCTTGGGTTTGGATTTGCATCCAAATCCATTGCATTCACAGGAATCAGGGATGACGTCACCCCAGTCCGTGGCGCTCGTCACTCCACAGCAGTGGCTCTGCAACCACATGAGAGAGTGAGTTTCAACAGGTGGAAAAGGCCTTCAACAGAAACCAGAAGTAGATAGTGATAGAAATAGAGAACTGAAAATAATGCACAACACAGTTACTCCAAAATCTTGATCACATATCATAATCTTTCTCTAGCAGTGGTTTGATATTGCTCTGCTCTTATTGTGGAGATTATTTGGGATGGGCTTTTACTTTTTAAATTTTCCTTCTGTAGACCAGACCGCAGAAGATCCAATTGATCTGGACACAATGCATAAACTTTGACAAGTTTATGCATTTTTTTACTTTTAAACATATGGTTGCTTCATATTCATGTTTAATTATTATTTGGCAACCTTGCCTAAACCTGAGTGTGATTCAAGACAGGCCAGATATTGCTTATCCAAAACACCTTTAGGCTAAATAACTGCGCCCTCCCAGTTCAAATGGAACACACTATTAAATTTAGTATTTGCACTGTATGGTGGAGGGAACATTGCTTCAAGTAGCATGATGGAAGAGTGGTTGGATCCCATATGTTTTTGCTTTTTTTTTTTTTTTTTTTACAACATAGTGACTATTATTGTGACTGTAATGTAATCATCAATGCAAAACTCGTCTAATATCCACTGGAGAGCATTCATTCTAGAAGAACCTACAAGAAGCAGTGTTAAAAACATCAAAACTACAGTCATAAGGGTTAATAAGGGTTCATAGTAAATGAGAACATTACACTGTGCTGAAAGCCTTCAAGCATTTGCCTAAAACTCTCTTCTTCCATGTTGGGCTTTGACACCTCAGCGGCACTGCTGTCGAAGGCAGATTTAATCTACAAAAAGAAAGGAGAACATTAGCATTGAGGTAGATGGGAAAAAAACAAACAATTTTGGGAGCGTTGGGAAGGTTTGGGGAATGCGTAACAAAGACCTAGCATCCAGTTAAGAAGAACACATCAACATAGACCAATAGTAGTAGATAGAGATGGCATTAGATTAAGAGTTTGTTATAATCAAGGCACATATTAGGATCAGAAATGACGAAGAAAACGTTAGCATGTGTTTGCATTAGGTAGAAAGAGCGTTAGCATCACGGTAGAAACATAGAACATTAGCATTAATATATATAGAGAAAACTTTAGCGTGAAGGTAGATAGTGAGAAAGTGTTAAGTTTAAGGTAGAAAAAACATTAGCATCAAGGTAGATAAAGAGAGTGTTAGCATTAAGGAAGATAGAGAAAGTGTTAGCATTAAGGTTGAAATAACTTCAGCTTTAAGGTAGATAGAGGGAAGTCAAATGGCAAGGTGGATAGACAGAACATTAGCATCAAGGTAGATACACATAATGTATGTAAGGTAAAAAGAGAGAGTGCTAGCAAGATGGAGAGAGCGAATGTTAGCATCAAGGTAGATAAAAAGAACGTTAGCATCAAGGGAGATAAAGAGTGTTAGCATCAAGGGAGAAATATATAGCAAACTTTGTCATACTAATGCTGCATTTGATTGCACTCAGAACTCGGAACTTCCGAGTCGGAAAAAGGCAATAGAACGGCCTTTGAACTCGGGATTCAAACTCGGGAATTGGGGTAGGATCCAAGCAGCCCGAGTAGATCGGAAATACGTGGAAAACGTCAAAGCAAAATGGCGCCACACACCGTGAGAGGTAAGCAGTCACTTTATCTCCAACATTTAGTCTGTTATGTGTCGTTTAATTTAGCATTTGTGTTACTAAAAGTGTAGGATTACTTTGTAGTGGTATTTGACAGCTGCACGGCTTGCAGAAGTCATACTTACAGCATACGACGTTTCTCTTTCTCTCTCTCTTGCTTAGGTAGCTGATGTACTTCCCCAGAATAATTTTTTAAATGCTCGAAAGACATCCAAACAAACATTAATTTACAACACATTTACCTCGGAAGTCGGAATTTCCAACTCGGATCTTTCCGATTTCCGAGCCCAATCGAACGCAGCATTATAGTGAGAGAGGGAACATCAAGATAGGTTGACAAACATTTGATGGATTAATTGGTAGGCGAGATAAATAGTTGACCTGGTTTCTGAAGACAACGATAATGATGCCATAGATCAGCATGATGATCATTCCGACCCCCATGAGGCCTGCAAACTGAAAAGACAATGAAACGATATTAAAAGATACGCTTGTTTTATATATTGTGGTGATTTGGCTTGATTGCTGCACAAAATTATTTTTTAAATTCACATATTGTACGTACTATTTTGAGGGCGATGCCTTTCTCAGAGATTCCTGCGTAGATTCCCAGGCAGGAGATGCTGAGGACTCCGATGGCAAACACCCAAGTAGTCCATCCGAGGCTCGGACCCCCAACGGCTGACAGCTGTACCCCAACGACAAGACAATAGTGGATTTAATAATAAGGCTCACATTATTCTACATTCTCGACACATACAGACTTTATTTATCTTGAAAATATAGTCAGAAACAACAGCTATAACCTAAACACTTAAAGTTTTAACAATATTTATTTCAATAATATCCTCCCTGGAAGTTAACGTTCCTTAACTTAGGAATGATGCAATCAGAGTGATTTGTGGGCTCTTATGTTGTGTTTACTAAACTTGACTATGTTCAACGTCCATGAAAACCAGGTTTAATTAGCCAGGTTGGCTTATCTTAGATATTCAAATATCCCCTCTTAATTCATCTTATCTACTTCATGCCATTTAATTGAAAACATTTTTTTTTAAATAAATAAATAAGTCCGTAATTGCAGCTTGCATGGGTTGGAGAGGAAGAAAAATGGGTGTGACAGGCACAAAACAAGACAGCAAAAACACAAAGAAAAAAAGGTTTATTTTTATGTAATTTAGCTTTTTTTTTTCATTCTTTAACTGCATTTAGTGTGATTTTCTTGCACAAATGTAATTGTTTTAAAGGGTTTTTTTGGTCAAAATTTTCCATTTTTATGGTGTTTTTACGGAGGACCCTCAAAAAGCCAGGTCATCATGTTCTCAAAGCTAAATTTTAATGCAAAATTAATTTATATGCTGCAGTATATGCAAAAAAATGTTTTGCAAAAAAGCAATTGATAAACAAGCTGCATTTGTATCTTATATCACCATGTGTGTAATTCTTGTACACAAGCATTAAAGAATTCAGTTTGTTCCAGTGGATGCTTCATAGGTATTCCTAAAAAAAAGTGTTGCAATGAATTTCGGCGGTATCCCATTATACTTTATACAGGTTCACAGCTTTCAGATGATGTCACCACTTATTTGTGGTATTTATTGTTGACCTGCTATCTCCCCCTAAACATCCACTGCCCAGAACCACCAAAAAGGTCTTTGAACAATAAAAGGTTAATGTCAGTTATTTATACTTCCATAAGTGTTTTGGAGACTGTAAAATATTTCCAAAGAGGTCCAATCTAAACATGTTTTTCATGGTATTTATCAGCAATAAGAGAAATATAAAATACCCAACGTATAATAATGCTCTTCAATGTGGCCAAACGGCATAAAACACATTCTTTAACATGAGAAAACACCAGTTCAGTAATGTTATTTCCAGAAAAAAACATTATCTTTTAAATGGACGACGTGGGAGTCGAGTTTCAGCCCATTAGCATGTTTAAAATCCTGCATCCTAGAGAAATGGACACTGGCAGGAAATCTGAAACCTGATGATGGTGTTTTGGAAACTGCTCGACAGAAATGGAAAGAAAATTCGATTATATAAAAAACAATGAGCTGCTGGGCTTTTTTTCCATGAACAGAGATAGTTTTTTTTTTGCATGAAGCCCCTCAGTCGATCTGATAACATTGTTGGAGCCATCCTGTTTTTCTGTTGCAGAGAAAGTGGAGTGTGCGAATGGAAAATCTCCTCCAGGCTGCATCTGCTCTGCATTAGGAGAAATCAAAGGCTCCACTACGTCTTGGCAGCGTCCCTGTGTCCTTATAAACACTCCCAATCCTTCACCTCGACTTGTTTTGAACATTTCTAAACAGGTACTGTGTCTGCTCGGATGTGTGCTGCGTGCAGGATTACAGTTTGTGATTTCGTGAGAAACAAAATCAGCGCTGACTTTCACAAACCAGCTGCTTTTGTTTAAATTCAAGCCTAACCATAGTATTTACACCGTGGGTTGTAAGAGGTTACACAAGGTTCTTTATGTTGCCATAAAATCAAAACCCCCCTTTTTATTTCTTTTTTTTTTATAGTAATCAAGACAAACAAACCCTGTAACCTCTGTTTTTTTCCCTCCAAACTTAATCAGAGTCAGATGTGAACTGCAATTTAAACAATTTGGTTGTTTTACTTTGGGAGTCACGTTACAGTAAATCTGCTGCACATTCTGCCAAGACACATCCCGTAATGTGAAGTTGTAAATGTAAGCTTGGCAGCGACGGGCGTCCATTGATCCAACGGAGATAATGAACGAGGGAATTCATCTGGCAGATCGCAGCACATACTCGTCATTTCATCCTCCTGGTAGATAAACAAACAGTGTTTCTGGTTCGGCATCTGTTGGCAGCGTTTGGAGCATGTTGCGACACTTTACACAACTTTTTCAGGACGGAAGTGGACGCAGTGTGTCAGTGTTACACCGGGGAAAAGCTGAGGCTTGGAAAACTGTCTGAGACCTTAGGGGAGTTTCCATTACAGTCCAATACCTGGAATGAGGCGGTCTCACTCGCTGAAACGCCCCTAACTTGAATATGAGCTGTCCTGAGAGGTCTTTTTGGCCCTGTAGAAGAGCAGGGCCGTTTTTCTCCCCTGAAAAAATCCTGGTTTTTGATTGGATAGAACGCTAAGCAGGATGTGACGTAGTACTCGGTGCCACAACACGCACCATTTGTAAAAGCCGACTTAGCAACTTTGTCGCTATATTTAGCGACATTTCAGACCCCCTTAGCGACTATTTCTCAAAAAAGCGACTAGCGAACAAATCCAGCGACTTTTTCTGGTGTTATTGGAGACTTTTGGAGACTCGTTCTTACTCTTCTTAACGAGCTGCGGGGCCGGCGGCTCGTTAAGAAGAGTAAGAACGAGTTGAAGCGGCACAGTCCTCCTGCAGCAGTCTCTCCCAGCTGCAGAGCCAGAGGGGATGTTAACCCCTTAGCGTCCAGTCTGGAAATTGCTAATAGGCTAACAGTTAGCTCTGTAGCAGTACAGTGTGTATGTGCTGCTGCTGCAGGAGGTGTTCACTTAGCGATCTCTGTTTCAACAAGCACCGGACACTCAGTGACCGACATCCCTAACTGTGCACAATGTTTATTATATAATTAGCCATGCTGCTTTGTTTATGATCAGCTGCTGACGTTGTGCACAGTTAGCGATGGTGGCCAATGTTGAGTCTCCCGTGTTTAATCTGTTGCGTATGTGATCACGGATCACGGTCGAAACTGTTGCTCAGCGATTACGCAACGATTGAAAACCGTACGTCACCTCCGGAGTCTCTAAATCCCTCTGGGGGCCTTTTTTTGTAATGGAGACACGCAGAGTGAGCGGACATTTGAGAGGCCGTAGCCTGAGACTTTCCCAGCGGCCACTTTCTCCCCTAATGGAAACACGGCTATTAAACGTTAATAAAAGTCTGAAGGATTGCTTTTTTGCACGTTTAAATTAACTCTTTGGAGTTTTGGGCTGTTTTGTCCTTTTTGACTCATTTTCATTCGTCTCAACTCACCTATATGACCTGATCATTATTGTTTCACTTTGACTCACTGGATCAACATTTTGAACCCAAAAAACCCCCCCAAAAAATAGATTTTTTTTGTTGTTGTTTGTTTTGTTTTTTACTTTATTTTTAAATTTTTTGGTTGGGTTTAACTTTATTGTATTTTATTATTTTTTTACTATTTTTGTTTTTTATTTTGTTTTATTTTATTTAGGTTTATGTCATATTTTATAAATAATAAATATAATAATATCGGATCTTGAAAAAAATTTTTACCTTCAACATTTTAAATGTTGCTTACAAATCTTACAAATAAGGGGTAAAATTAGGAGAATTATTATTATTATTAAATTGGGTTTTTATTGTTTTTTTAACACTAAAACTTTAAATTGAATGTAAAAATATTTAAAAATACATCATAAAAAATGGTTTTAAAAGGTTTTAAGATAGTCAGCAAAAGTTGCAAAACACTTACCGTCATGTTAAAGTTTTAAAAAAACAAAAAACAAATATAAATTAATTACAAATCTAACATCTAAGAGGTAAAATGAGAAGAAAATCTTGTTCTATAAAATCCTACTAAATTTATTTGACTTTATTTCCAGTTTTACTCGGCCAATCATCAAACACAAACTGGCCGCATGGAGTTTGAATGAAACATTTCTGAAATTGGATTCAGATTCATAGCCAGACTCAGTGTTTCCCCTCTTTATAGTCTTTATGCTAAGCTAAGCTAACTGGCTCCAGCTGAACTAAGAGTTAATTTTATTCAGGAAGTACAGAAACAAATTTACTATTTACCTTTCTGTTTTTGAAAAGTTTTTAAAAAATGTGGTCCTGATTACACTGATTACACTTTTATGCAAACACGCCGACTGATTTTCAAGGTTTTTTTTCTGCATTTTAGTGCCAAAGTGTAGAACATGAAAATGCTTGTGTTGATGTTGTTGTTGTTGTTGTTGTTTACCTGACCGCTGACGACGCTGGCCTTCACCGCCCCATAGACCAGCCCACATCCCAGAATCTGAGGAAAGAGTCACATAAGTTTATTTTGTGCTTTTTAACAAAATAAAAGGCCACAGTATGGAGGCTGAAGGGTGCCATCAGAGTATTTATTATAAAAAAAAATAATAATGATAATTTAATAAAATAAAAAAGTGGATAAAAAGGAATGAATAAGCAGTGAAGAAGGAATGAGAATGAACCGGAAATGAGAAGACATATAATTAAAAGTTTATAAAAATTTTGTTTGTTTTTACTTTATTGTATTTTATTTATTTTTTATTTGTTTTGTTTTGTTCTCTCCTATTTTATTTATTTTTGTTTGTTTTGTTTGTTTTTACTTCATTGTGTTTTTTGTTTTGTTTTAGTTTGCTTTTACTTAATGTTTTTTGGAATATTTGTTTTGTTCTCTCCTATTTTATTTATTTTTGTTTGTTTATACTTTATTGTGTTTTTTGTTTTTACTTTTTATTTGTTTGTTTTTACTTTATTGTGTTTTTTGTTTTAATTGGTTTTTACTTTATGTTTATTCTTTTATTTGGCTTTGTTTAGTTTTATCTTACTTTATTATCCTTCAAATTCAGGCGTTTGAGGATCCTTCCTTATCATTGGGATACAGCCTAACAGTCAGTTTGTGGTTTTATTTGATGGGCGGCGGCCACTCGTTATCCCACATCAACATGTGATTGGACAAAGAGAAGTCCCGCCCCCCCGAGCCCAATTTGCGTCATCACAACTTTTTTTCACACTTTGCAGGAAGAGAAAGTGACGTGACAAAAGATACTTTAACAGACATTTACAGCATGCAGTAAGAGATACATTAACTCCTAATGCAATCACTCATTATGACTTGAAATATGACTTGTCTTTTATTTTTTTGTGTCTTTAAAAGTTTAAGAGTTTAAACTATTTAGCAACCACTTCAGAGCAGCCTGAGGGCATAAAAACCATAAATATGTGTTTTTGTTTTGTTTTTTGCAACATTAAAAAGGTATTATACTAAAAAGAAAAAAATCAGTTTATTTTGTATTTATTTGTTATTATTTTATTTTTTATTATTTTTCGTTTGTTTTTCATTTTGTTTTCTTTCTCGTTTGTTTTTACTGTATTGTATTTTTTTAATTTAATTTAAAATACTTTTTTCTTATTTTATTTTGGTGAATTTATTATATAATAAATAATACATCATATTTAATTTTAAATGTATTATTTAATTTAATATATTTTTATCTTACTTTATTTTCGTTTATTTATTATTTGATAAATAATATATATCATAATACAATTGAATTACTCTATTTTCATGCATCAGATTAGTTTTTTGTTCAGTTTTAACCACATTTTGTCTAATTCTCTTGCACGGATTTCTAAGTTATCACGTAATAATTTTATTTATCTGTAATTTATTTATTTTTGTTGGTGTGATTCTTGTACTGGTGCATGCCGGGAGTTTTATTTCGTCTCTCTGGCAGAATGTTTGTCCTTCGCATAAAGAGACACCAGAGGGAGACAGAGCTCTGAAAACTTTCTCTCTGGTTCCAGATGTTAGACGGCTCCTTCAAACACTTTCATTAATAATAATCAACTCAACATTTTTTAACTTTAAATACACCAGATATATACAGTATATTCAAATATCTCCCCTTAATTCATCTTATGTACTTTATGCCATTTAATTTATTAAGATTAAGATCTCCTTTATTAGTAGTAGTTTCAGCAGCAAAGTGGATGGAAAAAAAACAATAAATAGTTAGTAAACATATCAAAGTATTAACAATTTACAATACAAACAAGTGGAAATGTTAAAAGTGTTAACAATTAAAACAAAAATGAAATAAAAAAAACAACTTAAGGAACATTATATACAATGTAGATCGAGTTAAAATAAATCCGAATAATCAGCAGAAAATAAAGAAATAACTCCGTAACTGGAGCTTGCGTGTGTCCGAGGAGGAACAAAAGTGGGCGTGACGGCACGAAAAAGTATTAAAAAAAAATTAAAAAAAAGGTTTATTTTGATGTAATTAAGTTTTTTTTCGTTCTTTAACTGCGTTTAGTGTGATATTCTTGCGCAAATTGAATTGTTTTTAAGGTTTTATTGGGTCAAAATGAGACGTTTTTCTGGTGTTTTTTTTATAGAGGACCCTCAAACTGGAAACAGCCCTGCTCTTTTAATTGACTTTTTTTTTTTTTATATGGGCCCTCGGAGCTAAAAACATGTCTGTGCAGCAGAGAGCAATGAGCCTTCATTAGAGAGGATAAAAAGGGGCTCGGGGGGGGGGGGGGACTGAAACCTGACTCTGGCTTTCCCTCGGTTTTTTTTTTTTTTGGAGGGGTTTTTTTTTCTGTCTCCCTCTTACTGGAAATGACTGTTTACTGAACATGAGCCATTGTATACATAAAAAAAACACACCTTTGACGTTTTTCCACTTCACTTTCAATTCAATCCAGTTTGAAATCTTTTTTTTGCTATTTTTTAAGGAAACTGTATTAAAAAGAAATACTTTTTTTTTATTTTGCACATAAAACTGCAGCTTTTTTTGTTGGTTTTTAGCACAATAGATTTGTTTTTCAAATTAGTTTTGTTAAAAGTAAAAGCTCTACAATAAATATTTAATTTTTTTCAGTTTTTTTCCACCTGAATAACATCAACGGTTTGCTTTTCAATTAACAGACGGTAATAGAAAAATAAATAAATAATTTTTTAAAAATCGATTTTTCTCTCTCTTTTTTCTTATTTGCTCCAAACACAAACACAGAACTAAAAAAAGGGAAATAACTGAATTTAAAAAATAAAAAAAATTTAAAAAATGCACAGAAATGGTGATAAAAGTGTTTTTTACTTACTGCAAACAGCACGTTGAAGAAGACAAAGAGGCACTTGATGCATCCGTTAATTTTCCCCATGTTGGTTTTTTTTTGTCCAGAGGTGAAGGTGAAGCTGTGAGCGTGTGCGGTACCACTGTGTGTGATGCTGTGCAGCAGTGTGTGTGCTGTGATATACTGCCTGTCTGTAGGCGTGAATGGGGGGGGGAGCCCAGAGTTGTGGCACACAGAGCTGATCTGCCCACAGAATAAAAACACTTTCACTCACACGTTGCAGCTTGCAGGGTTCCACAGAATTTTTTTAAAAAATAGTTAAAAAGTTAAAAATTTTCCTAATTGATGGACTTTTTCAGTTTAAATACTTTAACATGTATTTTTTTTCTTATTTGAACCTCTTTAAATAGGAATCTTGGCTAAAAAAGATGCAAAAAAGTAAATTTACAAGAGAAAAAACTGATCTAAATATCTAAAACTATTATATTCTTGCTTAAAACGTATTGTGGTGTAGACGTTTGACCGTCTGACAAGAAGGCGGAACTTTCTAACTGTTTTTTAACTGTAAGTTTATCTTGGACGTTAATTGCAGGATGTTTACAGAGTGATCCGGTGTTTAAAAGTGTCAGGAAAAAAAAGAAAATCACTCTTTTAACTTTCTGCTGCCAGAAATAAACAAATGACAGTTTCAGTTGTTTAAAAAGCTATTATCCTTAAAAAAAACAAAACATTTTTATCAGACTAACAGGAGGAAATATAAAGTATATAAAGTGTATTTGTTTTGGGACTATTTTGCGCGGCGGATTAATCCACATTTGATGCTCTGGTGAGTGTTTGAAGCAGCAGGGCGGTGTGTGTGTGTGTGTGTGTGTGTGTGTGTGTGTGTGTGTGTGTTTGTGTTTGTGTGTGTGTGTGTGCAGAAAAACCGAGAAAAACAAAATAAATTGTGAAAGTGTGGTTGCAGTAATGAACAGGCACTTTCACCTTGTTCATATACAGCGCACATAATGTTGATGAACATAATGTATCCTCCATTTGCACTACTATGTATATATTTATATATATATGTGTATATGTATGTATATATGTGTGTATGTGTGTATGTATGTATATATGTGTGTGTGTGTATATGTATGTATATATATATATATATATATATATACATATATATATATATATACATAAGTGTGGTTGCTCATTTAACATTTAACGTTTCAGACTAAAACTTTAAGTTGGTTTAAGTTTGGGGAAGGAGCGGAAGTTTCCGAGCTCCATGAAACTGAAAGCAACCTACAGATTTACATTTTTCAAACTTGACTTTCCCCCTCGCTAGATTGTGTTATTTTGGCGCCGTGTCCTGCTGTTTTCGTAGCTTGGTACCAATATTTGGTGCAAAGAATCGTCTTGAACACGACAAAATAAAAAGAAAAGGAATAAAAAAGCTTCACACGTTGATGTTTTTCCACTTCACTTTCAAATTAATCCAATTTATAATATTTGTTTTATATTTATATCTATTTTAGGAGTTTAAAAACTATAATAATAACCCAAATAAAGTCTTCCGTATTTTTTTTTTCTTTTTCTCTCGTTAATCTGCACCTTATGTCTTTATTTTTTGAGTATAACAGACTTTTTTTTCAATGAGTTTTGTTGAAAGTAAAAGCTGATAATGGATCATTTTGGTTCAGGTTTGATTCGGTAAAGAAACCATGAACTACTTGGTTAAAGTTTGGGGAAAGATTGTGTTTAATGTAAAGTCTGATGTTTTTCTTTTTCTCTGGTTATCTGCAGCTTTTGTGTTTGTTTGTTTTTTAGCTTGATATACTTTGAGTTTTGTTAAAAGTAAAAGCAGAAAATAAATAATTTTAGTCATCATTTGGGGAAAGGTTGGGTTCTTTGTTTACCCTCCTGTTGTCCTCATTTTCTATATACACCCTATGTCCTCCGGGTCAAAATGACCCGTCTTCACTAAACCCCCAATATAAGCAGCTTAATTGAATTTAAACACCAAATTTCATCTTGCTTGAAGAAACAACTTGTCATTCACCACAAAATGTGTGAATACCTGAGTTTTCCCTCTTCACTTGTATTTCTATAGCTTAAGAAAAGAAAAAAAAATGTGCAAAAAGGAGTTTTGAATGCATTTTTATTCATCCCAATGACTCAGTTTCTTTCTTTTCTTTCTCCACTGAACAATTTAAGACAATGTACAATACAAAAATATGAAAAATAACATAACCCATTCAACTAATTAGCACATGTAGGGCAGTATGCAAGTGCACAGCCTTTGCAGATATATTTCTTACACCTGCAGCACACAGTATGTGTTTTACAGTCCTTCTTTTGAGGGCAGAACTGACAGCTCTTCCTCTTACTTGCCCTAGCTGGGGAAGTGGCTGTGGTAGCTGGATCCTCAGGTTGATCAGGAGCTCCTGCACTCTGAATAGCTTTCACAACTGCTGCTGAGGCTTCTGTGCGGGGGACATGCTTCCTTTTTTCAATGAGCGGAATTACAAGTGCCTTTCCTAGCTGCTCCAGGAACACCCTCCTCTTGTGCTGCTTACGAGACATCCAGGTTGGGTTGATCTCTTTCCAAATCACAAAGGCATTGTAGGAGGAAACATCAATGATGTTGTGGAAGATGACCAGGGGCCAGCGGGCAGTCATCCTTCTGCAGCTGTATGTTCCAATCACCTTATCTAGGTTGTCCACGCCTCCTTTGTTGTGGTTGTAGTCTAGGATGATGACTGGCTTCCTGTCCTCACGATCGCTAATGTCACCGTCTGTGTGCAGTGTGTTCAGAAGAACTACATTCTTGTTTTTCTTTGGGAGGTATGAAACTAGAGTGGTGGTGGGCGTGAAGGCAAACTTTGATGAGAAGACCTCTCTCTCCTTTGACGCAAGCAGTGCAGGTGGGAGCTCAGGCTTGTTCTTTCGAACTGTACCAACCATGGTGATCTTCCTCTTCAGGAGCTGCTGTCCGAGTTCATAAGAGGTGAAGAAATTGTCACATGTCACATTGTGACCCCTCAGTCCCTCTGTCACATCAAGCACAACTCGCATCCCCTGGTTCTTCTCTGGGCATCCACTGGTCGGCTTCCCGGTATAGACTTGCATTTTCCAAGCATAGCTTGATTTGGCATCGCAAGCCACCCATGACTTGATCCCATATTTTGCTGGCTTGCTGGGCATATACTGCCGGAAAGGACAACGACCTTTGGAGAGAAGACATTAGCATCAGTGATTAGTATCAGTGTCACAGAAAACAGTCAAACAAATCAATAGTGAAAATCACTTTTATTACAAATATGAAAGTAGATTACCTCTAAATGGAACCAGTTGCTCATCCACTGTTACGTCAGGCCCTGGATTGTAGAGGTAGGGCAGCCGCTCCACCCACTTGTCCCAGACCTCTCTTATGGCTGCAAGTTTGTCTGTCACACGTCTTGCTGGTCTTGACTCACGGTCATCAAATCGTAGCAGTCTTGAGTAGGTGTGAAAGAGTTTGAGTGGCATTGTGGCTCGGAAAATTGGCCTCCCACTCTCTGCATCCCATAGACTAGCTGCAGCCTCACCTCGGGACCTGTATACACCGGCTAAGATTAGCAGCCCTAAGTAGGCCTGCAGGTCAGTCTCATCCATCTTTTTCCAGCTGTCTCCATATTTGCGAAAACCCTCCAGATTTGTCATCTCCAGGATTATTTTTTCTATCGCTGGTGTGATAAACAGGTAGAATGTAGAGACAATGTCATGGGCATGAGAAACGGCATACCTTGTGGGTCCTGGGGTCATCTTCATGACGTTGTGTTCTGCATGCCTGCCGTGTTGGTCATATGCTGCTGAGGACCATGTTATTTTGCCATTTTTTGAAAGGAAAGTCTCTCTTTCAGCTTCAGGGTTTTCTTCTTCTTCTGAAGATGATTCATCATGCTCTGGGTTGTATTCCTCCCCATCTTCTTCTTCTGATACATCCTCCACTTCCTCTTCTGAATCAGAGTTGTCTTGCTGGACTTCTGAAAAAATCAGCTCTAGAGCCTCTTCAACGTTATAACGCACACTCATGGCTTCAGCACAGACAGAATTCGGGGTCCTGTCATCTGCAGCACCTTTATAACCTCTGGAAATCCACAGAAAAAGAGCTCTGCAGTCTGCGAGAACACCTTTGTGTTGTTTACGTCTGCTACTGTCTTGTTCACGTTTACTACTAATTGATCTGAGACTGATCAAAGGCACAGCAGTCCTCGAGACGACCACCTGATTTGTCTTGTTTAGTTCTGCTACTGATTGATCTGAGACACAACTAAAACATTGTAACATTCTGTGTTGTGTAAATAACTCTGTGACCTGGATTTCGAGTCTTTTTGCCTCACGGGTCATTTTGACCCGAAGACCACCTTTGTACCTTTTTTGTACAGCTTACATGGAAATGTGAATAAAAGCAACATTTCACTTTTTCTACTGTTGGTGCCAATCTAGGAAAAGTCATAAAATTTCAAGTTAAAAAAATATCGTTTAGGGGATTTTTTTTGGGTTTTTAACACAGTGGCGGGTCATTTTGACCCGAGGACAACAGGAGGGTTAAAAGAAAGCAGATGGCAGCTTAATTAGTTCTGTGTGTTGGGTCTATGTGTTGGTTGTGTTGGTTCTGTCTGTTTGTCGTGTTGGTTCCGTCTGTTGGTTTTGTTGGTTCCGTCTGTTGGTTCTGTCTGTTGGTTCCATCTGTTGGTTGTGTTGGTTCCATCTGTTGGTTCTGTCTGTTGGTTGTGTTGGTACTGTCTTTTGGTTCTGTCTGTTGGTTCCATCTCTTGGTTGTGTTGGTTCCGTCTGTTGGTTCTGTCTGTTTGTTGTGTTGTTTCCATCCATTGGTTTTGCTGGTTGTGTCTGTTGGTTGTGTTGGTTCTGTCTGTTGGTTTCATATGTTGGTTCCATCTGTAGGTTGCATTGGTTTTGTCTGTTGGTTCAGCCTGTTGGTTCCATCTGTAGGTTGTGTTGGTTCTGTCTGTTGGTTCCGCCTGTTGGTTCAGTCTGTTGGTTCTGTCTGTTGGTTGTGTTGGTACTGTCTTTTGGTTCTGTCTGTTGGTTCCATCTGTTGGTTGTGTTTGTTCCGTCTGTTGGTTCTGTCTGTTTGTTGTGTTGTTTCCATCCATTGGTTTTGCTGGTTGTGTCTGTTGGTTGTGTTGGTTCTGTCTGTTGGTTTCATATGTTGGTTCCATCTGTAGGTTGCATTGGTTTTGTCTGTTGGTTCAGCCTGTTGGTTCCATCTGTAGGTTGTGTTGGTTCTGTCTGTTGGTTCCATCTGTTGGTTGTGTTGGTTCCGTCTGTTGGTTGTGTAGGTTCCGTCTGTTGGTTGTGTTGGTTCTGTCTGTTGGTTCTGTGTGTTGGTTGTGTTGGTTCCGTTGGTTCCGTTGGTAAGTTCCGTCAGTTGTTTTTGTTGGTTCCGTGTGTTGGTTCTGTGTGTTGGTTCCGTCCGTTGGTTGTGTTGGTTCTGTCTGTTGATTCCATCTGTTTGTTGTGTTGGTTCCGTCTGTTTGTTGTGTCTGTTGGTTGTGTTGGTTCGGCCTGTTGGTTCTGCCAGTTTGTTTCTTTTTTTTTTTTTTAAGATGATTTTTTTGGCATTTTACTGCTTTATTAGATAGAGACAGATAGAAAGGGGGAGACAGAGGGGAAGACATGCAGCAAAGGGACCTCAGGCCGGATTCCAACCTGGGTCCGCTGCAGCAAGCACACGGCCTTCATGGTAAGCGCTCTACCAGTGTGAGCCACCGGGACGCCCCCTGCCAGTTTGTTTCATCTGTTGGTTGTGTTGGTTCCATCTGTTGGTTGTGTTGGTTCTGTCTGTTGGTTCCGTCTGTTGGTTGTGTTGGTTCCATCTGTTGGTTCCATCTGTTGGTTGTGTTGGTTCCGTCTGTTGGTTGTGCTGGTTGTGTTAGTTATTTGTTTGTTGTTTTGGTTGTGTTTGTTTGGTTTGTGTTTGTTCTGAGGGGTGTTCCATCAACGTGGCTAAACAAACCGCAGCTCCATTGAAAAAGCCTGGTTAGAATCAACACCAGGGCAGGAATATCACGAGGCCAAATTGCGAGGGCGTGAGGGCCCTCGTGATATTAAAACATATCTGCCCTGAGGCCACGGTGGCCTTGATGCCCCGCCCGAACTGCCCCAGTTGGTTTTGCGGTTTTCTAGTCTGCCTCTTTCCCGTCAACACATTTTTGACACCTGCATCTTTGGAGAAAAAAAGCATCTTTTGATGACATTTATCATCAGCGGCGGGTTTGATTCGAGCCTGGCATGAACCGCTCAGATGGGCTATTATGACAGTTTGACACAAATCTATCACCGGCCAAGCAAGGAGGCTTCATCAAACGCTCTAATCTGTCCTGTGTTAAAATAATTTGATTATTCTGCTTCTTTTTTGTGTCTCTCTGTTGTCTGTCTCTGTGCGTGACGCAGGTCACATCAAAGGTCACTTTGTATGCGTAATTCACTAAACCTTGGAGAGGTTCTCTCTCTCTATGCATTTATATATTAATCAGGCAATATGATTTTGATACTGTGATTATGTTTGTGTGTTAATGTTGGTTTAGAAACTGTGATTAATTTGATTACATATATTACATTTGCTTACACTGATTAAGATTCTATAATCACAAAGAATATATTTTATGGTTCATATTTTTTAGACTTTAGAATACATGTAAGACATTTTAAAAATAAGTGGCTCCAAATTATATCTGTAAGACATAACAAGGCAGAATGTTTGTCTTAACAAGTTTTGATAGCAGGTCAGCACACAGTGTGAAGGGCAGAAATGATTATTGCCCGGTGACATGATGTTTCCCTGTATTGATTAAAACTAACAAATCAACGGATCAAGAAGGCGGAACTTCCTGGAAGAAATCTAGCATCATGTTTAGTAAACAATTGTTAGGATAAATAATGGGTTCGAGGGAAAGGACCGGGTTCAGACTTCGTGACCTGAAACCCGTCTGTGTGCATCAGGGAAGTGTAGAGTGGACCCGGAGGTCTCTGTAAATTGCACATTTCTTGACGTATTGTAATAAAATTATGTTAAAGGTCCAAATGCACTGTTGCATATGCCATTCAGTAGCCGCGAGCTAACATTAGCTAACAGCTAAAGTTGCTTTAATCACACTAAACTGTGACTTACTGTTTTGAAATACTGTCGCTGAACGCATGCAGCTTTCAAAACAAGAGCGCAGTATGTTAACAGAATCGACCACAGAATTTACAAGAAGACTGTCAACATAAGATGCCTTAAATAAAATTTACAAGAACCCTTATTCTCCTTTAGAATAGTTCTTAAAATATGTGTAGTATAAATGTAATACCTCTCTGGGTGAGAAAAAACGGATTGAAGACCAAGTTGAAGTTCCTTTTATTTTTTTATTATTTTCAGATATCAAATACACTGGCTAAATACAGCGGAGGAGAACTTTGTCATTTTCGTGGCTGCTGAATGAAAGGTGTCCCGTCCTTGTTCTCTCTGAAATGTCTTTCTATGTGTGAGGGTTTTTAAGCCCATCCGCAACACATGGGCGCGTCTTCCCGGGCACCTACACACTACTAAATTTACTTTTTAACCTTACTTGTTCATTCTCCACATATTCTTCTGTTTAACGGCTTCCTGACCTTACACTTCCTTACTTCTATTTCACACCACCCTGGGAACTGGCTTGTTCCATTGTTCTGATATCTTAGAAGAGGCCCCTCTCCACAAAGGACAGAAACCCAGCTTGGTCTTAAAACTATTTAAAGAGGAACATGATTCTGTTAGATTTTTTATGTCGTTCCACAGCACCGCACCTTGATAAACAAATGAGAATTTGAATTTTAAACTCAAAGTAACTATGAAAAAAGTTAGGTAGCGATGCAGGAAGGCAAATGACTTTATACATAAGAACCACTGTTTGATACTTATTGACCTCATAAATTGTAAGGAGATGTTTCTTCAGCTGCTTTATAGTTTCAACCGAGACTCCAATCTTCCTCAGAAGTGTCATTACTAGTCCTTAAAGTATTTTCAATATGAACATGGACTTAAAATCGTTGTTTTATTTTATGGCCTTGGTGCCCTGGCTTTTGACAACACAAAAGGCCAGGCCTGATTAACACCAACTTTCACTTGAGGCTAAAGCAGGCGGCAACCTCCTGTTCTGAGCATGGAGGCAAACCAGGAAGTGCCTTAAGCTGCATTCTACCGAAAATTCCAGCAGGGGGCGCTAAGTTTGGCTGCAAAAAAAATCTGCCCATTCATTTCAGTGCAAAATTTCAAAACTTCTCACTTGAATTATTACCTCAGAATTTTTTTCAGGACAACACTATGGTCTCAATCGCAAGTAAAAAAATCATCTTCAAGACAATTTGATATCAATAATTCTAATAATGGCCCCATTTAGAAGAAAATAGAAGATAAAGAATCATATGATTTGGGGCGGGGCTACCTTTGATTGACAGGTCACTAACAAGGCGAGCTGTCATCAGGAGAGAAGCCGAACAATGCGTATCCACGGCAACGTGTCAATAAAGTTATATATAACGTTACATAGATATAAAAGAGGACGTTTAGCGGTTTGGTCTCATAACTTTGACCTTTTCACTGTATTTCCACTTAATGACAGTTCATCATATCATCAGTATAATTACCATCATCTTGCCAACCTACCAACTGATCTTCTTTTTTAACTTCTTAAGAGTCTTTGTTCTATTCTGTGTTTTTTTCTATTGTTGTTTTTATTTATATATATATTATATTATTTATTCTACCTAAGTATTTTATTCTATTGTATTTTATTCTACTTGAAGAAAAGAGAAAATACAGACCACTAAGAGGGATAATGTTTTGTATGAATCCTAACATTATAAGGCATTTTAATGATTTTTGGAAAACAGTGGAGCTGTGTTGGACATAGGATAAGAAGATAAATCAGGGTTTGGATACACAGTTAAGGATCAGAAGTCAACTAAAACTACTTGGTTAAGGAAAATTGGTTTGGAAAATATTGTGTTGATTGTTAAAAGAAAGCATGATTAAAGAGCGAGTTTTGTTTTTCTTGGTGTTTCCCTTCATTATATCATGGGTGCTTTTTTAGCTTTGTGGTGTCTAGAAACATTCTGAACACGGCAAGATGAAAAGAAAAGAGAAAATACATATATGTCACTTCCGTGGCTCACGTCACTTCAGGCATTTAGATCGCTATTTTGAGAACGCTCCACTCTGTATCGTGAGCTGCCAAACGCTCATAGGAGTCTATGGGTGGTTGGAGATCTTGTTGTTATTTTGTGTTGTGGTCGTCACGTGTTTGCAGCAGTTCAAACGTTCAAACATCTTTTTGGGTTAGAAAATGTAGATTTTTATGTTTTTTTATGTTTGTTTTCTTTATTTTACTACCGTTTCTCAGCTTTTGTGAATCAGGTATTTTTTAACGTTAATTTCATGGCTCGTGTTCTGTAAATCACATTGGGCATTTTTAGTTACTTCCGTTACTTTCTCTCCTTTTCTGAATCGCATTTTTTTAACATAACTTGTGTTTTTTAACAGGTTTTTTTACGTTACTTACGTTACTTCCATTTATTCCGTTTCTCACCTTTTGTGAATCACTTTTTTTTTTTTTTTACGTAACTTGCGGGTTTTTTTCCGTTACTTCCGTGGCTCACTTCACCCTCGTAACTACTTCACTTCCAGCATTTACTTCATTTATTTACTGTTTAAACTGTGTTTTAGAACACCTCACCACACTGAAAAAAGTGACATTTACTTAAAAAAAGCGAGGCAAGTTCTTCCACACAGAAAGTGTTTGTAATCTTTACTCAGGCTGTTTCTAAGTAATATTTATTTTATTGAACCACTTTTTTTTTTTTTTTTTTTATGAAAATACACAAGTAAATTGCAAATTCACTGATGTCCCTCAATTACATTTTACTTGGAAATATCAACTAATTAAGCCAATGAACTGGTTTAGTGAATATTACTTGGAAGGAATGATTCAATTTACATACAAAACTGAAGACACATAATAACAAACAATCACTAAGTAATGCACTACATGAAAAACTGCTATTTTAAAGTAAAAGCACTGAATTCATATTGTGTTGTAGAATTTATATAGATGATTGAAATAATTATTAAAGGGCCAAAACATTTTTTTTTTCAGTCAGGTTTTTTCCCTTAACCTATCAGTGGTTTTGTAGCCTAAATTCACAGAAAATGCAGCTTTTTTTAAAAACTCGTTCTTGTTCTTGTTGTTAATGTTGAGTTGTGGTCGTCACGTGTTTACAACGTGTCGTGGTCGTGTTTTTAAGCAACATCGGAAACGTTTGAATGTTTTTTTGGGTTAAAAAATGTAGATTTTTAACCTCATCTGTCATTTAATGCCAACCTTTATTTTAATTGGCTCGATAGCTGTCAGCGGCGGACACAAGGACTTAAAGTGGACGCTGCGTCTCATTCTTACTTAATATAGGGATTTTAAAATAATCACTTTCAGATTCAATCATGATAACTCGGAATGGGGAACCAAGTTCCAGATTTCACTGCTGTGAGGTAAATGTGGTCAGAGGCTGACCAACATCTGGTGCTGTAATCCTGCAGGGATATGAGTTTTTAATATGATTTTACACAACAGTGATGAAGGAGACATGTAGAAAAACCTGTAGTCAAAACAAGTGGGCTGCAGCAGTTACTGGAAAGACAAAATCCTATATGTGAGTCACATAAGTTAAGAAACAGTGATGGGAAACGAGATTACTGAAATCTCCTCAGAAATATGTGGCTCCAATTTCCTCTTTTATTCATTCATTCATTCATCACTTTATGGAATTTATTTGTGAATATTTAATATTTGTTTATTATTTACATATTTGTTTTTTTAATTTGTGTCTTTCTTTATTTACCTTTATAATATAAATTCTCTTTTTATTGGCTTTTCTATTTCATTTTCATTTTTCAAGAGATGTTTTTAAAAAAGTGAAATTAAACAAGCTGCAGGAACAAATTAATGACCCATGAAAGAAAGAAACAAAATAAAATAAAAAATAAATGAATGAAAAATAAATGAATTAATAAAATGGATACAAATCAGTTTAAAAAAAAATGTAATGTGACCTACATTTTCTTTTAAGTTTTAATTTCCGTCTTACTTTTTTACATTGGAATTAACTACCCCTTTTATTTACTTTCCAATTAAAGTCTCCCTTTTATTTATTTATTCAGTTAGTTAGTTAGTTAGTTAGTTAGTAGTATATGTGCTATTTATCATACTGTAGTTATTTTCTTTAATGTATTTTTGTTTATTATTTTTACATTTATGTGTTGATATTTTAATGTTTTTTATTTATTTATAATTTATATTTATAATTAAAAGTTTGTATTTATTACATTTATTTTTGCATTCATGTGTTGATATCTAAATGTATTTATTTATTCATTCATTTATTTATTTATTTATACAGAAGCTGTCAAAATCGGTTTATAAATGAATTTCCTTTTTATTATTATTAATAATAATTTAATTTTAAAATACTTGTTTTATAATTTATGTTTATAATTACATTTTTGTATTTATTACATTTATTTTTGCATTTATGTGTTAATATCTAAATTTATTTATTCATTTATCTATATATACAGAAGCTTTCAAAATCACTTTATGAATGAATTTCCTTTTTATTATTATTATTTTTAATTTAATTTTTAAAAAAACTTTTATAATTTATATTTATAATTAAATTTTTGTATTTATTACATTTATTTTTGCATTTATGTGTTGATATCTAAATATATTTATTTATTTATTTATTTATATATACATACAGAAGCTGCCAAAATCACTCTATGAATTAATTTTTTATTTATTTTTTAATTAATTAAAACAATTTTTTTTTATTTTTTTTTAAACAGGGGTGAAACAGAAAAAGCTCCTGTATGGGGGTCTTCTTGTCCTCTCTAACTGCTCTAGATCTATGAAGTGTTTACTGTGGGTCTAATGGAGGAAGCCACACCCACTCCGTGTGTGTGTGTGTGTGTGTGTGTAAGAGAGAGAGAGAGAGAGAGAGAGAGAGAGAGAGAGATAATGACTCCATCCTTCCTGCTGACCTTTCCAAGAAAAAATGTGGAGGTCAGAGCCAAAAAAATGAGGAAACAAAATATGCCCATGTAGCTCTGAGGGGGGAGGGGCCGGGGCCGGGGGCAGGATCGCTGAAATAGGTGCATCAAAGGTCAGACATATGAAGTTCTTCAGGCTCTCAGAGAACAATTACGGAGTGCTGGTGTGGCTTAAAAAAGGAGGGAAAGACCAGAGAAATGGAGTGACTCCTCCTTTACTGGAGGAGCTCACACACTAAGCTAACACAGATGTTACAGCAGCCAATCACCAAACAGCTTCACAACAACCAGCCGGGAACTCTAAACTGAAGCCGAGAAGACAAATGGGGTCAAGTTAAATTTAAAAATCATTAATGAATGGATACTATATATATACTCAGTACCTGAGGAGGTTAAACTGCTTACAACATACAAGGCCTTCACAAAAAAATTGAAATTGTGGCTTATCAACACCTACAGCTGCCGACACTAAAAGATAAGCCTGTTGTGTTGTTTTGATGTTATGATAAAATTTTATGTTGTGATGTTGTATTTTTTCTTAATTGTATCGTAAGTGTTTGTATATGTATTTTGTATATTGTACGTGATTTTTTTTGTTTGTTTGTTTTGTTTTTTTGTTTGTTTGTTTTTTGTTTCGTAATTCTCTGCTTTTTTACATCATGGCCAGGGGACTATAGATGAAAACGAGCCTGACTCTGGCTTTTTTTAACCATGTGTAATCATGTGTTTTATGAAATTGCACTGTCCCCATTCAAATAAACTAATAATAATAATAATATATATATACATATATATATCCTTTTTTTAACCAGGTAAAAGTCTCGTTGAGATTAAAAAATAATTAAATAAATAAATAATAAAATAAAAATCTCTTTTCCAAGAGAGACCTGGCAAGTGACAAGTTACAACATTTAAACACAGTTAACATAAACAATTAAATACAATTAAATACAAATCCAGCCATCACAACAACAGTGAAAGAGCCTCAGTAGAGACTCATACGGAGCAGTCACACTGACCAAGGGAAATTATTTCTGTATCCTTTAGAATTGATTTAAATTCACTGATTGTGATCAATTCAGACAATTTCAATTAATTTTACAGATTGTTCCATGATAAAGGGGCGTAACTAAAAGCTTTCTTACCTAACTCAGTTCTCACTCTTGGCTCCAGCATCTGGACGATATTTTGCGATCGTAGAGCATGTTGAGTTTGGTTTCAACACATGTATGAACACAGGTAAGAGGGCAGCAGCCCAGGGATACATTTATAGATAAAAACTAACCAATGAGAGCCTGCAAACATACAAAGATGGCATTTCAGCCGAGGCATACAATGATGTGTACGATTTCCAAAGCTCCAGTCTCTGCTTTATGCATGCAAAACCTGCATGTTTCTTGCCTCAAACTACAGGTTTTCTACAGAAAGTGGGCATGTCTGTAAAGAGGAGACGCTTGGGTACATAGAAGTGATTTTTATTCAGATATCTGCAGGTCAGAGAGTCAAAGGAACAAAGGAAAATTGTTGTCAGATGTGGCAGAAACTTTTTTCAACTGAACTTAACCCCAACAAGCCATTTCTTTTTACATTTTACTCTCTGTGTCCTTGTGTTTCACTACAATATATGAAACCTATATTAATCTATAAATCCTGCAGCTCTGTGAAATCAGCAAAATCATGGCTAGAAGTTGGAACAACTTTAATGTGTATTTGTGCTGGAAAACACAGTTAGAATGAGAGAAATCATTAAAAAAAGAGTTGAATTTCACTGATTATTTTTTTTAAAAGGATTCAACACTTTTCCAAGTGTCACAAGTGTCATAAATGTTGTAAAAAAAAATAAAAAAAAATAAAAAAAACCTCATCACATTTGACATCACCAAAGGAGACACAAAATTTCCCCCAAAAGATACAAAATGACCAAGAATCACATCAAATTACCAAAAAAGACATAAAACTACAAAAAAGGGCCTTAAATGACCCACAAAAACATATTAAATTACCAAAAATATACATAAAATGACAAAGAAATACAAATGTACAGAAGAAAGACACAAAATGACCAAATAACAACATAAATTGACTAAAAAAAGACACAAAATCATTCAAAAAAAAAAGTAAAATGACGAAGAAAAAAAAAACAATTGCCAAAAAGGACACAAAATGACCAAAAATCTGTTTTCTCCAAATGTTGTACATATTGAAGTATTGACATGTTTCCAGCCTCTCCTGTCCTCTCCTCTCAGCTCTGTGTAAACAGCCTCTCCTGTCCTCTCCTCTCAGCTCTGTGTAAACAGCCTCTCCTCTCCTGTCCTCTCCTCTCTGCTCTGTGTAAACAGCCTCTCCTGTCCTCTCCTCTCAGCTCTGTGTAAACAGCCTCTCCTGTCCTCTCCTCTCAGCTCTGTGTAAACAGATTATCAGTGAATATTTGTCACGTGACCGTTGGTCTCAGCAGAATCAATCATGTCTTCAGTGTCTCTGAGGAGCAGAATTTAATGTTTTTAACAGGATCTGGTTAGTGCAAACACTTTATTTTAAATTACATATGTAGAATAAAGAGATTCTGACACAAATATCAACATTTTAACACAAGTTTTGGTCACTTTTTATAACTGAAACTTACGTAACTTATGATCCATTCAAGGACTGTCGGAGAGTTTAAACTCTGGCTGTAATGCCTGTTTTCACAGTTTATTTCTATGATCTTTTTTAGGTTTCAGGTTCGGTTTAAATGGATTTTCTGCGTAAACATCTTTCCTTCCTCGTAGAGTTCTGCTCCATCCTGTTAAAACCGCAGAGTCGGTGTATATGAGTGAGACTGGAATGTAACCTTTTTTCTTGTAAACACTGAACAATGAGGCTCGTAAATCCCTCCACAGCTTCGTGCACAGACCTGCACATTCCTGAGCCAGGAGACGAACTGCGGCTGCTTGTTATGCCACGGGGGAGAATCCTGCGTCCTGATTGGTTGGCAGGTGTCTGATTAAATCCTATACAAAGGTAATATCTCTGTCATGCTTCAGGCTGGGCCTTAATAAAGGTCAAACACAAATGAAAAGAAATCTCAGCATGTTCTGAGTGTTTGCTTCATTGATTCAGTCATTGAAAAACGAGTTTTATTGGCAGGGTTCTCACGCATTTTACTCATGGAACTTTCCATAATGTTTAATTTAGATAGATAGATAGATAGATAGATAGATAGATAGATAGATAGATAGATAGATAGATAGATAGATAGATAGATAGATAGATAGATAGATATGAATACTAACGATTACTATTCTATTTATTATTATTATTATTTTATTTTATATATATATATACTTTTTATTAATTTATTTATAAATGTACATATTGTGCATTAATTAAACATTATAAATAAAAGCATGTGGAGATGTAAAACTAAATACATAACAATAATAATAATTATTATTATTATTAAAATTATTAAATGTATTATTATTAAAATAAAAAATATTATTATTATAAATATTTATTATTCATTTATATATATATATATATATATATATATATATATTATTACTATAATTTTCCTAAATTTGTTTCATTTATGGAGTGACAAAAGTGACACAGAAATAAATGAATACATGTAGAAATATATAAATAAATACATGTGGAAATGTACAAATAAATGTGTAAATAAAGTAAATACATTGAAAACATGTAGAAATATGTATTTTTTTCATTTTACGTATCTTTTTGGTAATTTTATTTGTTTTTTTGGGTCATTTAAAGTCCTTTTTTGATCATTTTAAGTCTTTTTTGGTAATTTTGTACCTTTTGGGAGATAGATTTGACACTTGTGGACACTTGGAAAAGTGTTTGTAGATAAACTCAATTTTAATCCTTTTTTAAAATGTATTTATCAGTGTTAAATCTGTGTTATTCTGCACAAAGACATGTTGGAGTTGTTCCCACTTCTAGCCATGATTGTGCTGATTCCACAGAGCTGCAGGACTTATAGATTTATAGAGATTTTAAATATTGCAGTGAAATACAACAACACAAATCTTAGGGCAAATAACGCCCCTGAAACTGTACAAAAAAATGTGCCACGTGTCCAGCGCTGCAGGAGGGTGAAGTAGAGAATCTCAGTAACTGCTGACCAGATTTCTGTAAAACTGAGTGAAATCACCTAGCCTGGGTATACCCAGACTGCCTTGCGCGCTCGAATTTAATTTCGAACCTCCAGGCGGTCTGGCAACCAGGGCAGTTTCTTAGCCCTGTTTTAGGGATCCAATCACAGAGCGGGGAGGGACGGCAAGACGATGACGCGTACTACTGGACACTTGGAAACTTGTAGTTTTCTTACGGATCCAACATGGCTGCTGCAGACGCGAAACTCTCTTTAGCTGTAGATGGTGTTTTAAATAGTTTAGAGCGAAAGTTGAAAGGCGAAAGGTCTCTCGGCGGCTCCGCTGTCCCCCGGCTCGTAGCGAGATCACCAATAGTGCCGGTCTCGCCGGTGATCTCGCTACGAGCCGGGGGACAGCTTGTTTATTGCCCATAAAATCAGTGGATGTGTGTGGCTGAATGACATGAGGGGGAATAAAGCGTGAAAATAAATCTTGCAGAAAGCGAGAACTGGAGGAGCAAAGCAGCAAACAACACTCTCTCACAGACACACACACAACAAACATCCATTTCTGTTGCTCTACTACGTCATCTGGTATAACTGATCTGATTGGCTAAGAGCTACCTACAGACGCTTTGATAGACATTCTAAGCGTCCAATAAACGGCTCCGGAGGATCGTAAACCACACCTCCTCTTCGGAGAAATGCATTGTTGGTTGCCAGACTAGACCTCATTTGAGAATAGTCTGGTGTTAGCCAGGCTAGAAATCACCAGAGAATGATCATAAAATTAGATGAAACTGTTGAGCAGCAGTTGAAATATTATCAGAGGATTGGGCGTTATCAGCATTTATCAGCAGTGTGGGTGAGTCGGGGCCTGATCCGCCTGCTGGTAGGCCAGTAGGTTGTTATCAGCAGATTGGAGCGGCTGCTGTATTAATGCTGTTCATGCTCGTGTATTTTGGGACTCACTTCCAGTGGAGATAAGGGTGCAGGAATGTGTTTGGCTGCTCTGACGACAGACAGAAGAGTCTCTTCAGTCGTCACACTCTCAACTCCAGTGCTTCAGAAATGACAGCAGCAGTGATAAGGAGACCAGCCTTCCAGATATAATTCCACCTTTATCGCAACACAAATAGAGCCGCCCGCTCCAACAGCAGCTCCACAAACCTGCAGCTTCTGTTTCTACGAATCAACTCTCAGTTTCACATGTTGTAAAACCACATTAAGGAGCAGCTGTAACCTGCGGGACCTTGTAGCCAGAAAGCTGCTGGCTTGAATTTCCTGGTTGGCGTTTGCATATTTAATACTTTATTTATCCCGAGGGATACTTAAGGGATATTCCCAGTTAAATTGTGTGTTTGTATTCGAACCAAAATGTTTCCTCGGTGGTTTCTGGCTCCTGCTCTGTTTATTTTGGCATGGCAATTCCCATGACCCCACTGAGGAAGTTCTATTTTTTAAGAGCATTTACTGTAGAGTGCTGAAAGAAATTCTGTTTCATTCAATTCAGTATTTTCCCGTGATTGGCAGGACTAAATGGTTGGTCCGGGACAAAATATGTGTGTGAGCTGTGGAGTTTTTTATGATGAAGTATTTTATACAGTTTGGGGTCCCTTTAACCCTCTGGGGTCTATGATCACGCTGGTGTTTGGCTTTTTTCAAAGCCCCGTAACAAGATATTATCGTTTTAATTTGATAGTAGAAAAATATTTATTCAAGTGTAAAAGTAGGATGGGACGAGGCAGGCGTGGCGTTTAGTAAAAATGGAAAAAAGGGCTCTAATCATCTAACACTGTTCCTATAAATAAACATGTTTTTAGGGTAATTTTTTATGTATAGTTTTATTATATTTGAATTTCCCCTTTATATGTTCATATTTGTAACCTATGTTTACATGTTTCAGGTCTTAAACAGTTCATTGAGCATATTTGTGGTTTTTATTGTCATAAATAGTAAAGTTTTATTTCAGATTTCATGATTTTTTTAAATGTATTTTTGGGCTCAATATGTTAATAAAGTGGGTTAAAGTGAAAAAATAATTGTCAGATCATGTTGAAGTTGTGCTGAGAAAATACCAAACACCAAACATGAGTATAGTAAATATTATGTGTCCAGATGAAGTAACAGAGACCTGCTGCAGAGATCAGGACGGCTCTTTGTCTGATGGGGTTTAATGTTCTGTGTGTGTGTGTGTGTGTGTGTGTGTGTGTGTGTGTGTGTGTGTGTGTGTGTGTGTACTTATTCCACCAATAATTATTTTGATAGTTGATCAACTGTTTAAGTAATTTTTGATGCAGAAATGTCAGAAAGTCAAGGTTTTAGCTGTTCATATATGGAGATTTCCAGATTTTTGTCTCTTTTATATCAAATTAAACTGAGTATTTTCAGGTTTTGGACTCATAAATGAGAATTTAAAGACATCACTGTGGACTTTTTTCACTATTCCTGAGTTTTATAGAACACATTGTTCAATATATAGTGGTGATGTGTGAAACGCTGGTTTGAACATTGAGTCTTTATACTATAAACTTGGTTGGTTCAACCTGCTTGCAGCCTTATAAATTAATTTTTAAAGGAAATAAGTGATATTAGATAATATTCCTGAGTTGAAGAGCAGAGTATTAGCGAAGGACCAGAGATGCAGCAGCTAGCTGCTAGCTGTTAATGACTGGTCTACAGAAGAATGGAGAGAGCAAACGGAGTAAGGAAGGTCCAATCTGGAGGCAGACGAAGGCCAAGTCCGGGTAGAGACATTGGAGAGATAGCAGCTGGCGGCTAGCAGGCGTAGAGCCGGGCTGTTGGTCTCTGCACCGCGGTGGAAGAGGGCAGCAGCTAGTGGCCGCGGTGAGCAGACAGGACCAGACGAGGAGGTAAATAAAAAATTTAAAAAATAGTGCGATCGTCAGCACGCTTGTTAATCAAAACGTTAAATGAAAACAGGTTGAAATCAATGATCAGTTTAAAGTTAATGCCGTTTAGGTACCGAAACATGGTACCGTTTGATTTTACATGAATCGGTACTCGGTAGTACCTATAAAAGTACCGAATTCTGTACCCATCCCTACTCATAAGCAGCTACAGGACTTTAAATTACACAAGTTTGTTTTATGATGTGAAATATCATCTTTGTCCTTCTGAGGAGCTTGTTGACGTTCAGAAGGAGTAAATGGGCCTTTAACAGGCTTCTTGAGTGCCAATCAGCTGCATTTTAAATGAGCCTTAATATCTGCACACAGACTCTAGTGGTAAACCTGCAGGAAACACAGAGTGCTTTGTGCAGGAATATTATCTGTAAACATCAGGAGGTTAAAAGATTTACAGGACGGAGACAGTTTGTTTGTTTCGTGTCTGTCAGATTGTTTCAGGGTTTCATTTCCTCTATATGACTCGTTGCTGCATGTTTTTGTGCCTTTTAGGCTGAAATATTACATTAAAACACTGTGTCTAAAGGAAAAACTTGCAGTAGACGATGATACTGTTGTTAAAATACTTTCTTATACACCTTTTACATCTATTTTTTTTTGTCTTAATTTTCTCTGCCAAAAGTGTTTGTGCAGCAAAAACTACAAGCAAATTCCAGCAACAGACACAAAAATGACACTAACTGGCCTCAAGTTGGCGCTATAACAATCAAGTTTGTTTTTGCAATTATGTCAAAAACAATTTAGCTTAGAGTTAGAATTCTTTCGCCACTTAACAAATGTAAATCACATTCTTTAAGGTATTTTAAGAGCATTTACTGTAGAGTGCTGAAAGAAATTCTGTTTAATTCAATTCAGTATTTTCCCGTGATTGGCGGGACTAAATGGTTGGTCCGGAACAAAATATGTGTGTGAGCTGTGGAGTTTTTTATGATGATGTATTTTATACAGTTTGGGGTCCCTTTAACCCTCTGGGGTCTATGATCACACTGGTTTTTGGCTTTTTTCAAAGCCCCGTAACAAGATATGATCGTTTTAATTTGATAGTAGAAAAATATTTATTCAAGTGTAAAAGTAGGATGGGACGAGGCAGGCGTGGCGTTTAGTAAAAATGGAAAAAAGGGCTCTAATCATCTAACACTGTTCCTATAAATAAACATGTTTTTAGGGTAATTTTTTATGTATAGTTTTATTATATTTGAATTTTACCTTTATATGTTCATATTTGTAACCTATGTTTACATGTTTCAGTTCTTAAACAGTTAATTGAGCATATTTGTGGTTTTTATTGTCATAAATAGTAAAAAAAAAATATATATATATTTTTGGGCTCAATATGTTACAGTTTTTCTCGATTGCTAAGACACATTTCTTGAAAGCTTCTCTCCTTTTCTCTAAAACTGTGAACACAAAACCCAATTTTCACGCTACATTCACAAAACGTCAGACTCTTCTTGCAACACCAAACTTTCACCTCAAAACAGTTCAATCTGTGTTCAAAACTGAACTATGTTGTCAAATCGTGCCCCGAGTCAATCAAAATTACTGAGCAGTCACTAAACACTACATAGAAAAATAGAAAACACAATGCTCAGGACATGAAGTTGGAGAAATACATATTTATTGTTCACTGTAGGCTAACCTGTGCATTTAGCACAAAAAACAGAAATCTTGTCCAAATACATGTAGCACTTGTAAAAACAAGCAGAAGTCTTGTGCACTCAGATTTCTATCCATAGGGCCTCACAAACCAGAGCTCTTTGAACTGGAACTTATATGTTCCCTCACATCATTAGCCACAAGTGTGATCAGTTTTGAGTTGTTGTGTTCAAGTGGTGACACCTGTGCTTTAGTTGTGTTTGACTTTTGTCACCTGTGCACAGGTGCATCACAATGAAAATGTGTTGGCAAGTTGTGTCTAAACAGGTGAAAAGTGCTGATGGTTTTGTCAAAAGAGTGATTGATTCAATCAGTGGGTTCAGGCAACTGAGTATTTGGTTCAGACAATAGGGTTTAGTGTTTTAGCAATTGAGAAAAACTGTAATAAAGTGGGTTAAAGTGAAAAAATAATTATCAGATCATGTTGAAGTTGTGCTGAGAAAATACCAAACACCAAACATGAGTATAGTAAATATTATGTGGTATATAGATAGATAGATTATTATTATTATTATTATTATTATTATTAATATTTATAATAATAATAATAATAATAATATTCATTTATTTATATGTATGTATATGTATAATATTATTACTATTATTATTTTTCCTAAATTTGTTTCATTTATGGAGTGACAAAAGTGACACAGAAATAAATGAATAAATGTAGAAATATATAAATAAATGCATGTGGAAAAGTACAAATAAATGTGTAAATAAAGTAAATACATTGAAAACATGTAGACATTTTTTTTTTTCATTTTAAGTATCTTTTTGGTCATTTTTTGTGTTTTTGTGGGTCATTTTAAGTCTTTTGGGGAAACTTCTTTTTTTGGGAACATTAGTGACACTTGTGGACAAAGTGTCAAAATATAAACTCAATTTAAATCCTTTTTTAAAATGTATTTATCAGTGAAATGTAACTCTTTTTTGTCATTCTAACTGTGTTATTCTGCACAAAGACATGTTTGAGTTGTATATAAATACCAAACATGAGTATAGTAAATATTATGTGGTATACAAAGGGATAATAGGCTCAGAGCCCAGAGGGTTAAACTTCTCTCTCTGCTAACAACTCTCACTGTTGTCTCCAGCAAAAACACCAGAAAAGTGAAGGAAACGAAGCATTAAAAAAATGTAAATTCTCCTCCTCCTGGTAACTTTCAGGACTGTTCACAACCTCGCCTCCCCCATATCTGTCTATCTCTGTAGCAGAGCATTCAGCCGCTCTGCTCCCCGCCTCTGGAATTCATCACCACCCAACAGAAACATGAACTCACTCCCTCATTTCAAATCACAACTCAAAACACATCTGGTTAACCCTCTGAAATCTTTGGCTACTATGTCTGTTAAAAAATCTGTGGTTAATTTTGTATATTTTATTGTTGTTGCTTTTTTCTATCTTTTGTGCCAAGAAAGGCGCCTTCCAAATTAAATGTATTTATTATTATTAAATTAAGCCGTGTTTCCATTAGGGTAAAGAGTGGCTGCTGGGAAAGTCTCAGGCCACGCCCCCTCAAATATCCGCTCACTCAACGTGTCTCCATTACAAAAAAAGGCCCCCAGAGGGATTTAGGCCGCGTTCAGACTGCAGGCGAATCTGATTCAAATCAGATTCCTACTCAAATCCGATTTTTAGGGCTGCCTGTCCACACTGTTTTTAACAAGTGTCCAAATCGGATATGGCTCTGTTCAGACTGGGCCACATTATTGACTGATCTGACAGGTTGCCATAGTAACGGCGTCAGAGCGTCTGACGTCGTCACGGAGTCAGACGTCATATAATTGCGACAGCAACAAGAACAACAACAACAAACATGATGGAGGCAGGTCACCTCAGTATATTGGCCTTATCACTGTCCAGTAGAGGTGCAGAACAACCCAGTTGGTGTCTAGGGGAAAGGGAAGCAACACAACGCCGGTGTACTCAGGCAAATACAGATTTTATTGTGTAACAGCAAAATAAAACAGAGGTAACGAAGAGAGAACCTTCTTCAGGCTAGATACAAGTTGATGTAATGTGAGGCAATGAACAAAGGGCGAAGGGTGGCGCCAACTCATAAAACAAACAAACTAAAACAATCTTCCTAACTCAATTTTCCCCCCCAAAACTATCTTACTTAAAACACAAGAAACAAAGGAACTCTGGCTGACTAGGCTTACTCTTACTCTATACAAACAAAAAATACAGCAATGCAACCACCAATAAACTAGTGAGTCTAACAAAGGTAATACTTGAAGTGTCATGTGAATAAATGTGAAAAAGAAAACCTAAACCTAATGCCCAATAAACAGTCAAACAACACGAGTGCCTCAATTTCTCAATACCCACACTAGGTTTTCAAATACCTTCTTATCAAACCAAGAGACACACTTTACACAAAGCCATGCAAAGACAAAGAAGAAGGGCGTCCACAGCCCCGCGAAGCTGCTCTTAAGGCCGAGCTGGAGGCGTCACCCAGCGGGGATTCCCTCTTGCGGAGCCAGTGACGCTGCTGCGGTCCTGAGGCACAAACAAAACAAAACCAAAAACACACACCGTACCCCAAGGACGTAACAGGCCGCATGAGTCGGGCGCGGCTGCCGGTGGACACCTCGTCTCCGCGCTGCCGGCTCTACGCGTAGAGTGACATCACGGACAGTCAAAACCGATCTGAGTGGTCGGAGCGGTTCAGACTGAGACGCATCTGTCCAAATGCGATCTGAAACTACCTCCCAAAGGCGGTTTCGATCAGGTTCGCAAAAAACGGATTTCATGTGATTTGTGACTGTTCAGATTTCAAAAGAGCCATCCAGTTCCAATCTGGATGGGCTAAAAATTGGATTTTGGCTGGCAGTCTGAAAGCGGCCTTATAGACTCCGGAGGTGACGTATGGTTTTTGATCGTCGGGTAATTGCTTACCGAAAAGGCGGATTAACTCTCTGGAGTCCATTAAAGCGCCGGAGCACGACTTCTTCATGACGTCACGACGTAAAAACTTCAGCAGCATGGAGCCCTGCTGTCAGCTGAACTCTAAAGTTTTGGCTTTTCCTGCATTTAGCATTTGTCATGCAATCTTTTGTGTTTACTTGTGTTTTTTGTTTTTTTGTAATTTCTTTGTGTTTTTGATGTGTTTTTTGTCATTTTTGTGTGTTTATTTTGTATTTTTATTGTGTTTCTGGTGTGTTTTGAGTGCGTTTGTATGTGTTTTTTTGTAATTTTGTGTGTGTTTTTGCTTTGTTTTTCATGCTTTATGTGTTTTACGTGTGTTTTTTGTTATTGTGTTGTGTTTTTTTGTGTTCAAAATGTTGATCCAGTAAGTCTAAATGAACTTAATAGTCAAGTCATATAGGTGAGGTTGTGCTGAAAACAATGATAACCAACACGTCATGGTAAAGATTTTTAAGTGGTTTATATACAGGCAGAATAAAAAAAGGAGTCCAAAACTGACAAAATAGCCCCAAACTCCAAAGGGTAAAAAGACAGTGAGATGGGTTTGGATCATAGCTCAACCCAGTCCTAAAACACGTTTAAAAATGTCCCAAAGAAGATTGAATAAACAACACTTGAAACCTGGGTCAAATAGTCAAACCAGTCTTTTTTAGCCAAATATGACGAATCACAAGTGGCTTCACATTCTGGACAACTTATAAGACTAGAAAAGGGAAGGAAAGAGCAATAGACGAGGGGTCTTTGTCTCTGCACGAACACACAGGAAATAGCTGCGTGTGCAGAACTGAGATGCTAAGAATCTTGTTTTTTGTTACCATGTTTGTTCCAATAGTTTGGTCCTTGTTTCATTGTGTGAGATCTGTCTACATCCTCTCTCTGTCAGTTTGACCTGCAGATGACCGATAGCTACAATCTCATTAGCTGTGAGTTGTTTAGTGCTCTGGCGTCGTCCTCCAGCTGCAGCCGCTCACGCTCAGCGCTTTATTTCATCATTAGGATGGAAGGAAACGGAAGCAAAGATAAACATGAATTAATGAGAAACATAATGAGAGCGAGACGCTCCCACACAGGTGGATACGATGCAGCCATTAACGTCCTGAGATTCTCTGTTTGTGGCTTTCAGTCGTCTCATTTAACCAGTGGCGGTTCTACACAGGGGCCTACAGGGGCCACTGCCCCTGTGTAGAAGCCCCTTGGCCCCTGCTGTGGCCCCTGTGTCAAATTAATAATACAATTATCTATTTATAAAACAAACGAATGTCGGAACAATTCTTACCTATTTTTTGTTTAAACAATATCTCATTGTACACAAAAGGAATCCAGAAAGTGAACATTGTATAATAGTTTGATTGTGCAATAAAAGCTTGCGTGTATATATATATAAGATAATTCTCACTGTACTGCACTTTCAAAATAAAAGCACAAAAATGAGAAATGTCATTGTCGTACAAAAATAACTGTTATTGTTGGTGTCTGTCTCATTGTTTCAATCAGTGTATTTGTGTCTTCCAAATATACTTCAATGAGATTTTTCAATAAGCTAAAATAAAGGTTTTGAATGCTCAAATATCATCTTTGCCGTTTTTTATTGGGCCCCTCTGATTAAACACTGGCCCCTCCTTGGCCCCCACAGTAAAACTGGTCTAGAACCGCCACTGCATTTAACCCAACAGAACGTCATCATCCACACTGCAAAAAATAAAGGAGAAACATTTTAAAATTAAGGCAACTTGATGGGTTTTTTAGCAGTAAACTTTAAATGTAATGTAAAAAAAAAATTGTTAAAAATCTGCAAAAAAATGAATTATTAATAATAGTTAACAACCATCATTTATTTTAAGGATTATTTATTTATTTATTCATTCATTCGTGTGTGTGTGTGTGTGTGTGTTTGTTGGTTTGTTTGTTGGTTTAGTTTATTTACATTAATTTATTTACTTATTTATTTTTGGCATTCCTTTTTATTTCAGTTCAGAATAGACACGAACGTTTGAAGATTTCTTGGACATTTCAGATGATTTATTTTAAATACGGATAATACACAGTAAACATCTGTATTTTTTATTTATGTTTTTGTTTGTTTTTGTTTTTTACTTTAATATGGCATAAAGTGTTTGGCAACTTTTACTGACTTTTTTTTTTTTTTACATTGAATTACATTTTTTTGTGTTAAAAAAACAGAAAGTTTTCTTAATTTTACATTCAGCCATATGATGTGTATTTTTTTTATGTTGAATGTTTTTTACATAGAATTCACTGTAATTTAACAGACATTATTCTAGGTCACTCTCACTTAAAGTTATTTTTCAAACAAAACTAAGGTCCTTTTTTTTATTATTTTATGCAGCTGGAACATTAAATTTATGTCAAATAACAGAAAACAACAGATAATCTATTTAAAAATACAGATAATATACGGTAAATATCTGTATTTAAAAAATATATATTTGTAGAATAACAGATTTTTTTTTCTTTTTACTTCAATATGAAAGTATTTGGCAACTTTTTTACATAGAATTCACTGTTTATTTAATATAATTATTAATTTGTTTAAGGTTCCTTTTCAACTTTAATAGGTTTGGCAACTTTTTCTGACAGACTTTTTCCTTTTTTTCTACATTACATTTAAAGTTTCCTTAATTTTACATTCAGTAATATGATGTATATTTGTTGTGTTTTTAAATAGATTTCACTGTAATTTAACATTCAAGACCATTCAGTGTTATAATAATACTGTAAAAAAAATCTATAATGTCCCGTTATATTAATTTACAGAACTTTATTTTATGGTTAATATTTATAATAAAATTAATTCTAATTAATATTAATTAATGGAATTTATGCAACTGTATGGCAATGAAACCAGAAAAAAATCCTGTAAAATAATACAGTTAATTTCAGGAATTTGGGGGGGGGGGGGGGGGGTTAGTTTTTTCAAATTTATTCATGTTATATATTGTCTGTCATTTGCATTTTGTGTAGAAAAAAAGAAGAAAAACCCTGTAAAATAATACAGCAAACTTATAGACAAATACTTTAAAAGTAATTAAAAGAAAGTACTTAAAACATAAAAACCCTGTTCAGAAATAAAGAAAAGCTCTGAGTCACCTTACTGTTCCTCATTAAGTGTGTGTTGCAGGAAATGACAAATCGTTTTAAAGGGAAATGTCTCCATCTCCACCCAGATGTCTCAGAAATGTGTTTTTCTATCAGAAGCTGTCCAGAACTGTCAGTTTGTCTTTGGGGCAAGCTCTTCAAAAATTCTTAATAAATAAATACAATGAATTATGTTATTACAAATTCATGCAAGAAGTCTAATTTTGTATAATAAGCATTATAAACAGTCCCAGCTAGGCAAGAATCCTTGGTTTCTTTTACTTTTTTACCCTTTTATTTTTCTTTTCTATCTCTAACTCTGTTTTTATTACTATTTTATTGTTTTACTGTTTTTGGTATTTTATTGTTTTCATTGTTTTTATTTATACCTATTTGTGTATGATTTTATTGCATTTTAATAACTGTACAGCACTTTGGTCAACTGAGGTTGTTTTTAAAAGTGCTCTATAAATAAACATTGACTTGACTTGACAGCAAAACATTACATACCATTTCTTAATTATATCATATATGAGTTTGTTGATACAGTTGCAAGAAAAAGTATGTGAAACCTTTGAAATGACCTAGTTTTCTGCATTATTTTGTCATAAAATATGATTTGATCTATAATAATAATAATAATTCATTTTATTTAATAGGGCGCCTTTCAAGGCACTCAAGGTCGCCTTACAACATGAAAAAAACAACAAAAAACAACAACAATGCAGAACATCATACACATCATACAATCTAAACAAAATCAGAACATTTAAGAATACATTACAATAAAGGAGGGGAGTTTGTGCGGAGGATCAGATGGAGTGAGCGAGTCTGAACAGGTAAGTCTTGAGTTGTGATTTGAATTGATTGAGAGATGTGATGTTGCGAAGGGAAAGGAGAAGGGAATTCCAGAGCAAGGGAGCAGAGCGACTGAAAGCCCTGCTCCAATCCAATCCATTCCAATCCCCTTTATTTGTATAACACATTTAAACAACACAAACGTCAAAGTGCTGTACATAAAATCAACAATAAAACAATCAATTCCGTATACCAATCAGCAATAAATAATAAGTGTATCAATCTAAAATGATGCCAAAAATAAAACAATACAATCAAACAGATAAACATAGTAAAATAAAATAAAAGACGTAGTTAAAAGTAGTAAAAGAAATAAAAGACACATAGGACCACAAAACTCACGCAGTGTTAAAAAGCCAAGGAATAAAAATGGGTCTTGAGACGAGACTTAAAACATTCCACTGTGGGGGCTGTTCGGACATGGAGGGGGAGGGCGTTCCAGAGTCTGGGGCCCTCCCCATGGTAACCAGACGGGCAGGGGGGGACGGAGAGGTGGGTGGAGGAAGAAGATCTGAGTGGGCGGGCGGGTACGGCAGTGTGGAGGAGGTCAGAGAGGTTTGGAGGGGCGAGGTTGTGAATGGCCTTGAAGGTGAGCAGTAGAGTCTTGTACTGGATGCGGTGTGTGATTGGGAGCCAGTGGAGCTGCTGGAGGATCGGTGTGATGTGGTGACTGGATGGGGTCCTTGTGATGATGCGGGCTGCTGAGTTCTGTACCAGTTTTAGGCCCCGTTTACACGAGGACGCTTGCGGGTAAAAATGACAAAATATTTTATCGGAAATGCCTTTCATTTAGACGGTGACGGCGTTTTTGGGGCTTAAAAACGCAAAAATCTGAAACCACCTTCCAAAGTGGAAAAGTTAAATACGCTCCGCCGTAGCGTGTCGTCTACACTGACAAGACGCAAAACTCTGCTCAGATCTGCTCACGTCACGTATGTGTTTACGTCACATACATGCTCCAGTACAGGAAAATAAACAAACGTGGGATTATTTCCATGCGTCGGACCTTCAAGCTGCTCTGGCAGCTCTAATAAACTTACAGGAGTCTTTCCACCAAATTTACAAGATCTGTACAGATAGTATTAGTGAACAGAGAAGGATCTGGAATTACCTCTATCACATTTTGGATGCAGCAATTGGTCGGAGGCGAGCCAGACGGCTGTGAACGAGACCTGGGAGATCTAGTGATGGTGTGGCGTGAAAACTTCTGCATGCCCAAAGATGCTCTTATCTCTTTAAGTGATGCCGCCTGGCTGCATACAATCGAATTCCACACACTTTTGCGTCACCGTATGCAGCAGATTTCCTCCCGAAAATGCTCGTCTAAACGAGGAATAAAAAGTGAAGACGCGACGCCACTTTTGCGTCTTCTGTTCAGACCGTCCTCGTGTAAACGTAGCCTTAGTTTGTGAAGAGTTTTTTGCGGAAGTCCAAACAGGAGAGAGTTGCAGTAGTCAAGACGGGAGGTGACGAGACCGTGGACCAGGATGGCAGCTGTGTGGGGTGTAAGAGAGGGGCGGAGGCGGTTGATGTTACGGAGATGGAGGTAGGCTGAGCGGGTTATGTGGCTGATGTGTGAGGTGTATGAGAGTGTGCTGTCAAGGATGAATGCAAGGATGCATCGAAGTCCCAAGTATAGACAAAAACAACACGCTTAACCTAAGACCCCCAATGTCTTGTTTGAATATATTCATGAAACATTCATAATGCTGGTGGAAAAAGTAAGTGAACCCTTTGGCTAATGACTCCATTAACTCCAAGGAGTCTTGGACTATTTTGTCCATTTTTGAATCCTTTTCATGTCTTTTTGTGTCTTTTTTGGTCATTTTGTGTCTTCTGTTGTGTCTTTTTTTAGTTATTTTGTTTCTTTTTTGGTCATTTTGTGTCTTTTTTTGGTCATTTTGTGTCTTCTGTGTCTTTTTTGGTCGTTTTGTGTCTTTTTTCTAGTCATTTTGTGTCTTTTTCTAGTCATTTAGTGTTTTTTTGTGTCTTTTTTGTTATTTTGTGTCTTTTTTTGTCATTTTGTATCTGTTGTGTCTTTTTTTAGTTATTTTGTGTCTTTTTTGTCATTTTGTTTCTTTTTTGTCATTTTGTCTCTTTTTGACATTTTGTGTCTTCTGTGTCTTTTTTGGTCATTTTGTGTCTTTTTTCTAGTCATTTTGTGTCTTTTTTGGTCATTTTGTGTCTGTTGTTGTGTCTTTTTTGTTGTCATTTTGTGTCTTTTTTTTATCATTTTGTCTCTTTTTTGTCATTTTGTCTCTTTTTTCTACTCATTTTGTGTCTTTTTTTTGTCATTTTGTGGCTGTTGTGGTTTTTTGGTAATTTTGTGTCTTTTTTTATCATTTTGTCTCTTTTTTGTCATTTTGTGTCTTTTTTTGTCATTTTGTGTCTGTTGTTGTGTCTTTTTTTGGTCATTTTGTGTCATTTTTTATCATTTTGTCTCTTTTTTGTCATTTTGTCTCTTTTTTCTAGTCATTTTGTCTCTTTTTTTTTTGCCATTTTGTGTCTGTTGTTGTGTCTTTTTTTGTCATTTTGTGTCTGTTGTTGTGTCTTTTTTTGACGTCATGAAGAAGTCGTGCTCCGGCGCTTTCGTGGACTCCAGAGGGTTAAGAGCTAATTGGAGTCAGGACTTAGCAAACTTGGAGTCTTAACAATGAAACGGGATTTGAGTGAGGTTTAGAGATATTTTGACCTGTAAAAAAAACACAATCAAAAATCAAAATTAGGGGAAATTCAGTCCCTTTAGCGTTTATCCACGTTCGGGTCGCGGGGGCTGAGCCGGTCCCAGCTGTGGACAGGTCACCAGGCTATCACAGGGCTGACACATAGAGACAGACAATCACGCTGTCATTCACTCCTACGGGCAATTTAGAGTCACCACCAGTGACTCACCAAAAGACTAATGTTTTTGGACTGTGGGAGGAAGCCGGAAAAGACTTGAGGAATTCACCGGTCCACATGGTCAACAAATGGAGATGATTCAGTACTGTGGGCTCCCAGCAATGTTCACAAAGACCCAACGCAGAAAGCTCAGTGAGGGGAAAAAGACTTGAGGGCATCATTTTAAGTGGTTAACACCTAATGAGTCTACCACACATACAGGACTGAACAGGTGTCGTACAGTGATGCCGGTAACGCGTTAATTAGTAACGCGTTACTCTAATATGACCACTTTTTTCAGTAACGAGTAATCTAACGCGTTACTATTTCCAAACCAGTAATCAGATTAAAGTTACTTATCCAAGTCACTGTGTGCGTTACTATTTTTTGTCATTTTCCTTAGTTATATATAACGATATATTTGCTTTCTTCTTGCGACTCGGGGAGCGACGTCGATCGGCGGTTTTGCAATCTATTTTGCGGGTAAAAATGGGTTTGGGTGGGTGGATAAAATTGGGCTGTTTTCGGATCAGTTCTGCGGGTTCTTGAAGCCGAAACACGGGCACTTCAGATCCTTTTTCTGCGACCCTCTGTTCAGCAGGCAGCAGTCTCACTCACTCATTCACTCACACACACACACACACTACAGCTCTGGCTGACGTGCCCCCTAAACTCACAACAGACACTCCCACTACCTTCAGGCTACGTTAAGTCAATCAGTAAGGATGACTATATGGCGCTTTATATCCAACACAATCATGATCTAGTCTGTCCTTAGCCTACAAAATAAAGTTTGAGAAATGTCTGCATGGAGCACAGCTGCTTACAGGTGTGCAGCTGACAGGTGTGCAGCTTACAGTGACAGTTCATCGCTACCTGAGCCACCATCCGATCCTCCTCCTTCAGTTTTTGCCCGTACGCGCCCGGTATCTCATCTCTTTCTCTCTTGCGATTCACACAGCACAGCTGGACAAAGTGGTCTATAACTGCCGTTTATATGCAGCAGTCAATATGATCGCTATTGGCAGTCCGGGGTATAAATGCTCAGAGTTTGTTTCATTTTAATATATTATTATATATAAGTTGTAAGCTTCAGAAACCATCAAACACATATATTTAGGAAAAGTCGCCGACTGAGAGACATGTAGAAGTTTTTTTTAAGTGAAGTCAAGAAAGACTCTTTATTTTATGTTTTATTTAAAAAAGAGTATTTATTTTTAAGTGAAGTCAAGAAAGACTGTCTTTATTTTATTTTTTATTTAAAAAAGAGTATTTATTTTTAAGTGAAGTCAAGAAAGACTGTCTTTATTTTATTTTTTATTTAAAAAAGAGTATTTATTTTTAAGTGAAGTCAAGAAAGACTGTCTTTATTTTATTTTTTATTTTAAAAAAAAAGAGTATTTATTTTTAAGTAAAGTCAAGAAAGACTGTCTTTATTTTATTTTTTATAAAAACATGTATTTTTTTCAGGAAATTGTTTTTAAGTTTGTACGTTACTGTTAAAAATACACTTCCAATAAAATGAGTATTGGCAATTTAAAACTGGTTGTCATTTTTATGTTGAGGCGGCGAGGGGTTGTTGTCGGCAGCTGCTGAATGTAACTAATAAAGTAACTTGTAATCTAACTTAGTTACTTTTAAAATCAAGTAATCAGTAAAGTAACTAAGTTACTTTTTAAAGGAGTAATCAGTAATCAGATTACTTTTTCAAGGTAACTGTGGCAACACTGGTGTCGTATCATGGCGGGACATCACAGAGGAACCGCTGCTTTCCCAAGAAATTTCATCTGAAGTGTGCCAAAAGGGCAACTTGACACTCAACAACACTTCTGGGGAAAAGTTTCATCAGTCCATGAAACAAAGGCTGCATTGTCCATAAAGAACATGCAGCAGTATATATGGTGTAAGAAATATATGAGAACAACATCCCAACAGTGAAGTACGGTGGAGGGAGCGGCATGACTCGGGGCTGCAGAGATACTTTGACCTGTAAAAAACACTTTTTAAAGTTTGAAGCATCTGCTCATGTGAACCATGCTTCGTAAAAAAAGGGATCTGTAAAAAAAGATAAACAATAGCTACTCAATAAAATTGCACACAATTTTATTAATTAAATCTAACTACGTTACAAGTTGAGTTAATAACAACTGAACAGGAAGTGCCTGTCAATTAAAAACGGACTGATTATATTGTGTTGGATTCAGTCAAAATTATCTTGATTTAGTATTACACACACATAAAGATTATATTTAATGTGATCAAAATAAGATTCCATCTCAAACATTTTCATATAAAAGTTACTTAAACAACTGCCTCAAAATCAAGGACGCATTTATATTTAATACATTTTATCAAATATATTAAGTAAAGTGAAATGACTACAGAAGAATTATTGATTTGAATAGAATAGAATAGAATAGTCACACCGCGGTGAGGTGGTGTTTTATTTTGGTGTTTTGATCTTGTCATTTTCTGTTTTCCTTTGAAATAAAAAAGTGTGCAAAAATAAGTGCGGTTAAAATGCGTCAATTTTTTTAACACGTTAATTTTTGTGTAATTAATTCATCTTAATTAACGCGTTAAAGTCCCAGCCCTAATTTAAATATAGAAGTATTTTCACTTTACACTGAATGTTATCATGTAACTTACAAAACTTGTGAAATGCCAGAATATTTAGCTAAAGATAATAAACGTCATCTTGATACATTGCCGGTTAAGTTAATTAATGCCGTCTCTTATTAATTTGTATGCGTCAGATAATGATGTACTAGTATATGTAGCTATGCCATTCAGAATTATTATTATTTACAGGGACCGACAGTCCGCTATTATTCATTATTGTTATTTATAAATAACTGTTATTGTACTGTACTGTAAAATAAAAAATCACAGAACACATCTCCGTGGTGAATTATGCTCCGCTGCTTTTATGAAACTAAGTAGTGGCCAAATTCATCCAGGATCAGTTAAATATTCAGGTTTAATCCACTTTGTGGCTTTTACTTTTTGCTAAATCGTGGAGATTCAACCTTAAAGCATCTTCTTCCATTTCCCACTAATATGTGTCACAGTGCTGATGCCAAAGACACATCCATGTCATGAACTGATTTTGAAATTGCGGCGCTGAATTTAAGCAGGACGTCCAATTACGCAATGACACACAGCTGCACACTGAAGACTGTTCTATTAGTGAGTTATTACAGTGAAAGGAGGGATCCTACCAAGGAAGGATCCTTCACTTTGGGATACAGTTACAGAGGCAGACAATCATGCTGTCATTCACTCCTACGGGCAGTTTAGAGTCACCACCAGTGACTCACCAAAAGATTAATGTTTTTGGACTGTGGGAGGAAGACGGAGTACCCAGAGAGAACCCACGCTGGTGAGAACATGCAAACACGTAGAAGAGCCGCAGGCCTCAAACTCTATTTACCTGGGGGCCGCTGGAGGCAGTATCAAAATAACCCAAAAAAGACACAAAATTACACAAAATGACAGAAAAAAACGTAATTACTTTAAAAAGACACAAAATGACCAAAAAAAGACACAAAATGACCAAAAAAGACACAAAATTATTTTAAAAAGACACAAAATTACCAAAAAGACACAAAATTACAAAAAAAGACACAAAATTACTAAAAAAATTACACAAAATTACTAAAAAAATTACACAAAATGACAGAAAAAAACTAAATTACTTTAAAAAGACACAAAATGACCAAAAAAGATACAGAATGACTAAAAAGAAGACTAAAATTACCAAAAAAATACACAAAATTACAAAAAAGACACAAAATGACTGAAAAAAAACACTAAATTACTTTTTTTTTAAAAAGACACAAAATTATTAAAAAGACACAAAATTATTTTAAAAAGACACAAAATTACAAAAAAAAGACACAAAATTACCAAAAAGGACACAAAATTACTAAAAAAAAAAGACACAAAATTACTGAAAAAAACACAAAATTAGTTGTTGTTTTTTAAAAAGACAAAATTATTTTAAAAAAGACACAAAATTACCAAAAAAGACACAAAATTACCAAAAAAACGTAATTAAAGGGACCTTCCACACACAACACGGTAAAGTGCCATTCATATAAAACTCACATTAAACTTTCATATCAAGGTGAGGGCCACAAAATATCGTCACAAGGGCCACAATTGGCCCGCGGGCCGCGAGTTTGGGTCCCATGGTCTATAGGTGTTACAAAGTAACCTCAACCAGGGCCAGATTAACACTTTGCTGTAACCCTGGGCAACAATATTCAAGGGCCCCATAATAATACATTTTATTTGGAAGGCGCCTTTCTTGGCACTCAAGGACACCGTACAAAAAGATAGAAGAAGAAGTGAAGAGAAGGAAATGTCCTCAATTTTCACAAAAAAAATAAGTAAGCAACCACTTTCAAAGCATCCAATCTTTATTTACCAACACCTATTCAGCACAAATGTATTGAATTGATAGAGCCATCACAGAGGAAAACAAGACACAAACAAAAATCAAGAATCTAGAATCAAGTAGCATTTTGGTCCTCAGCTCATTTTAAACAGAAATCACCCTGAAATCACCTCAAAATTCATTGTTGAGCAACGGCTCCGACGGACAGTTTAACATATAAGCGAGAGATAACCAGATGTTTTGCTTGTGCCCACTCTGCCCTGGGCCCTTTAGAGCAGCTATTATCAACCTTGGGGTCCCAACCCCATTTTGGGTCGCGAGATGATTTCTGGGGGTCGCCAAATCATTTTGGAAGTCAGCTCTGTCTCCACTGTGTTAAAGTGTTCATGTGGTAATGTGTTTTAGTCTTTTTGGTCATTTAATGTCTATTTTTAGTCATTTTATGTCTTTTTTGGGGGTAATTTTGGGTCTTTTTTTGGTAATTTTGAGTCTTTTTTTGTCATTTTATTTCTTTTTTGGGCCATTTTGTGTCTTTTTTTGGTAATTTTGTGTCTTTTTTGGTCAATTTGTCTTTTTTTTTATCATTTTGTGTCATTTTGTGGCCAATTTCATTCTTTTTGGGGTAATTTTGTGTCTTTTCTGACAAATGCCAAAGTGGCAAGTGATTTTTTTTTAAAGATTATTTTTTGGGCATTTTTATGTTTTATTGAAAGTGATAGATTGAAATGGGGTGATAGAGGGGAAGACATGCAGCAAAGGGAGCTCAGGCAGGATTCGAACCCGGCTCCGCCACAGCAAGGACTCAGCCTTACTGGGGATTTCCACCGGGCGCGTTACAGCAGCAGCACGTCAGCTTAGCGTTTTTGCTGCGTCTGTCAATTCACACCGGGCGCGTTACTGCAGCAGCACGTCAGCTTAGCGAGCCGGCCGTATACACGCGAGATAACGAGATCCCATGATAAACTCTAAACTCTATTTATACAGTCTATGGATAAACTGTGTGTATAAAGTAAACAACAACAACAAAAACCAACTTACTTTGCTTCTCTGAGGTGAAAGATCTGTTGATCTGACCATCTATCCTTATAAAAACAATATGTTATGTCATAAATGATTGTATGATGTTCCACTTCAACAATCAGTCTCTTGTCGTCCGTGTCGCCGATCCTCTGAGACCCTTTGATTGATTGATTGATTGATTGATTGATTGATTGATTGATTGATTGATTGATTGATTGCTGATCTGGTGCCCCGGTCATAACATAATGTTGATGTGAAGTAGTTTTAGGCTGCATGAACTGCGTATTGTGTTTTATTTTGAAAGGGGCGGAAGTGTTTTACGCTGATTCTGAGTCGGACTTCAAGTCTGGTGCGATCTGCTCTGTTGAGATTCACGCGATTTGGCAGCGTCTCGCGGAGAAATAGAAGTCCTACCTAATGCTCGCGTAGAGACGCTGACGTGACGCTGCTGTAACGTTACGCAGCGCGCCCGTCGGAAATGCTCTCATTGATTAGAGTGTGACCTATTTGCAACGGCATACGCGACGCTGACGTGACGCTGCAGTAACGTGCCCGGTGGAAATCAGGCTTTAGTGGTAAGCGCTCTACCAGTGTGAGCCACCGGGACGCCCCAACTAGCAAGTTATTACTTTACAAGGAGTCTCTGGCTTGAAGCTGACTGTTTTTAGTTGTTGTCTGCTTCATTTGTCCAAAATACGTCGTATCAACTGAGTTTGTATGATCTGAACTGTGAGATTCTGTTCAGTGAGTGGGGGTCACGGACAACATGCAGGTCGCGACTCAAAAAGGTTGAGAACTACTGCTTTAGAGGGCGTGGGCCTCTGGGCAATTGCCCAGTTGCCCATATGGTTAATCCGGCCTTGAGCTCGAAAGACTTGAGGAATTCACCGGTCCACATGGTCAACAAATGGAGATGATTCAGTGCTGTGGGCTCCCAGCAATGTTCACTCCAAAGACCCAACGCAGAAAGCTCAGTGAGGAGAAACAAGAAAGACTTGAGGGCATCATTTTAAGTGGTTAATATCTTTGTTAATGAGTCTACCACAAAGGACTGAACAGGTGTTGTATCATGGCAGGACATCACAGAGGAAACATCAATTTCATCGGAAGTTTGCCAAAAGGGCAAAACTAGACACTAACATTTCATCAGTCCATGAAACAAAGGCTGCATTGCCCATAAAGAACATGCAGCAATATGTATGGTGTAAGAAGGGCACCGCATGCAAATATATGAGAACAACATCCCAACAGTGAAGTACGGTGGAGGGAGCGGCATGACTCGGGGCTGCAGAGATACTTTGACCTGTAAAAAACACTTTTTAAAGTTTGAAGCATCTGCTCATGTGAACCATGCTTCGTAAAAAAAGGGATCTGTAAAAAAAGATAAACAATAGCTACTCAATAAAATTGCACACAATTTTGGCAATAAAATTGCACACAATTTTATTAATTAAATCTAACTACGTTACAAGTTGAGTTAATAACAACTGAACAGGAAGTGCCTGTCAATTAAAAACGGACTGATTATATTGTGTTGGATTCAGTCAAAATTCTCTTGATTTAGAATTACACACACATAAAGATTGTATTTAATGTGATCAAAATAAGATTCCATCTCAAACATTTTCATATAAAAGTTACTTAAACAACTGCCTCAAAATCAAGGACGCATTTATATTTAATACATTTTATCAAATATATTAAGTAAAATGAAATGACTACAGAAGAATTATTGATTTGAATAAAATAGAATAGAATAGAATAGAATAGTCACACCGCGGTGAGGTGGTGTTTTATCTTAGTGTTTTGGTCTTGTCATTTCCTGTTTTACTTTGAAATAGGTCACTTGCCCTTCCCCGTGTGTCATCTGTCTGATTGTCTTCCCTTCCTTCCATATGTTCCAATAGTCTGTGTTCACCTGGTGCTCCCTTCCCTCCATGTGTTCCAATAGTCTGTGTTCACCTGGTGCTCCCTTCCCTCCATGTGTTCCAATAGTCTATGTTCACCTGGTGCTCCCTTCCCTCCATGTGTTCCAATAGTCTATGTTCACCTGGTGCTCCCTTCTCTCCATGTGTTCCAATAGTCTGGGTTCACCTGGTGCTCCCTTCCCTCCATGTGTTCCAATAGTCTGGGTTCACCTGGTGCTCCCTTCCCTCCATGTGTTCCAATAGTCTATGTTCACCTGGTGCTCCCTTCCCTCCATGTGTTCCAATAGTCTGTGTTCACCTGGTGCTCCCTTTCCTCCATATGTTCCAATAGTCTGTGTTCACCTGGTGCTCCCTTCCCTCCATGTGTTCCAATAGTCTGTGTTCACCTGGTGCTCCCTTCTCTCCATGTGTTCCAATAGTCTGTGTTCACCTGGTGCTCCCTTTCCTCCATGTGTTCCAATAGTCTGTGTTCACCTGGTGCTCCCTTCTCTCCATGTGTTCCAATAGTCTGTGTTCACCTGGTGCTCCCTTTCCTCCATATGTTCCAATAGTCTGTGTTCACCTGGTGCTCCCTTTCCTCCATATGTTCCAATAGTCTGTGTTCACCTGGTGCTCCCTTCCCTCCATGTGTTCCAATAGTCTGTGTTCACCTGGTGCTCCCTTCTCTCCATGTGTTCCAATAGTCTATGTTCACCTTGTGCTCCCTTTCCTCCATATGTTCCAATAGTCTGTGTTCACCTGGTGCTCCCTTTCCTCCATATGTTCCAATAGTCTGTGTTCACCTGGTGCTCCCTTCTCTCCATGTGTTCCAATAGTCTATGTTCACCTGGTGCTCCCTTTCCTCCATGTGTTCCAATAGTCTATGTTCACCTGGTGCTCCCTTCCCTCCATGTGTTCCAATAGTCTGTGTTCACCTGGTGCTCCCTTTCCTCCATATGTTCCAATAGTCTGTGTTCACCTGGTGCTCCCTTCTCTCCATGTGTTCCAATAGTCTATGTTCACCTGGTGCTCCCTTTCCTCCATGTGTTCCAATAGTCTATGTTCACCTGGTGCTCCCTTCCCTCCATGTGTTCCAATAGTCTGTGTTCACCTGGTGCTCCCTTCTCTCCATGTGTTCCAATAGTCTGTGTTCACCTGGTGCTCCCTTTCCTCCATGTGTTCCAATAGTCTGTGTTCACCTGGTGCTCCCTTCTCTCCATGTGTTCCAATAGTCTGTGTTCACCTGGTGCTCCCTTTCCTCCATGTGTTCCAATAGTCTGTGTTCACCTGGTGCTCCCTTCTCTCCATGTGTTCCAATAGTCTATGTTCACCTGGTGCTCCCTTTCCTCCATGTGTTCCAATAGTCTATGTTCACCTGGTGCTCCCTTCCCTCCATGTGTTCCAATAGTCTGTGTTCACCTAGTGCTCCCTTTCCTCCATATGTTCCAATAGTCTGTGTTCACCTGGTGCTCCCTTCTCTCCATGTGTTCCAATAGTCTATGTTCACCTGGTGCTCCCTTTCCTCCATGTGTTCCAATAGTCTATGTTCACCTGGTGCTCCCTTCCCTCCATGTGTTCCAATAGTCTGTGTTCACCTGGTGCTCCCTTCTCTCCATGTGTTCCAATAGTCTGTGTTCACCTGGTGCTCCCTTTCCTCCATGTGTTCCAATAGTCTGTGTTCACCTGGTGCTCCCTTCTCTCCATGTGTTCCAATAGTCTATGTTCACCTGGTGCTCCCTTTCCTCCATATGTTCCAATAGTCTGTGTTCACCTGGTGCTCCCTTCTCTCCATGTGTTCCAATAGTCTATGTTCACCTGGTGCTCCCTTTCCTCCATATGTTCCAATAGTCTGTGTTCACCTGGTGCTCCCTTCTCTCCATGTGTTCCAATAGTCTGTGTTCACCTGGTGCTCCCTTTCCTCCATATGTTCCAATAGTCTGTGTTCACCTGGTGCTCCCTTTCCTCCATATGTTCCAATAGTCTGTGTTCACCTGGTGCTCCCTTCCCTCCATGTGTTCCAATAGTCTGTGTTCACCTGGTGCTCCCTTCCCTCCATGTGTTCCAATAGTCTGTGTTCACCTGGTGCTCCCTTCTCTCCATGTGTTCCAATAGTCTGTGTTCACCTGGTGCTCCCTTTCCTCCATGTGTTCCAATAGTCTGTGTTCACCTGGTGCTCCCTTCTCTCCATGTGTTCCAATAGTCTGTGTTCACCTGGTGCTCCCTTTCCTCCATATGTTCCAATAGTCTGTGTTCACCTGGTGCTCCCTTTCCTCCATATGTTCCAATAGTCTGTGTTCACCTGGTGCTCCCTTCTCTCCATGTGTTCCAATAGTCTATGTTCACCTGGTGCTCCCTTTCCTCCATGTGTTCCAATAGTCTGTGTTCACCTGGTGCTCCCTTCCCTCCATATGTTCCAATAGTCTGTGTTCACCTGGTGCTCCCTTCTCTCCATGTGTTCCAATAGTCTGTGTTCACCTGGTGCTCCCTTTCCTCCATATGTTCCAATAGTCTATGTTCACCTGGTGCTCCCTTCTCTCCATGTGTTCCAATAGTCTGTGTTCACCTGGTGCTCCCTTTCCTCCATATGTTCCAATAGTCTGTGTTCACCTGGTGCTCCCTTTCCTCCATATGTTCCAATAGTCTGTGTTCACCTGGTGCTCCCTTTCCTCCATATGTTCCAATAGTCTGTGTTCACCTGGTGCTCCCTTTCCTCCATATGTTCCAATAGTCTGTGTTCACCTGGTGCTCCCTTTCCTCCATGTGTTCCAATAGTCTGTGTTCACCTGGTGCTCCCTTTCCTCCATATGTTCCAATAGTCTGTGTTCACCTGGTGCTCCCTTTCCTCCATATGTTCCAATAGTCTATGTTCACCTGGTGCTCCCTTCTCTCCATGTGTTCCAATAGTCTATGTTCACCTGGTGCTCCCTTCCCTCCATGTGTTCCAATAGTCTGTGTTTTCCCTTGTCTTGGTCCAGTGTGTTTGACCTCGTCACCATACCAGCCCGTTTTTCTCCGCAGCCTCAGATTTCCTTTGCTTCGCCTTTTTGAATATTCCTCACAAGAGTGATTTTTCTTTGTTGTTTATTGTTAGCTTAGTGCTAGGATTTAGTTTCATAGTTTCTCTTGTCAGCCGTTTTGTTTCCCTCCCTTTTGGAGTGATTTTGTGTTCATTTTTATTTCCTCCCTTTAGTCTATTTCCCAGTTCATGGTAGAGTTTTGTAGATTCCTTTGTTTATGCTATCAGATTTGGATCCTCCCTTTTGGAGCGCCTTTTGTTTGTTTAACCTTTTATTTCCTAGTTTATCCCCTTCCTAGATTAGATCTCAAGCCCCCTAACTCGAATTTGGACCTTTCACTTGTATTTATTAGCGTAGCATTGTTCATAGTGTTTTTCCTCCTTCGGAGTGTTTTTTCTTTCTTTTTATTTTCTAGTTCAGCTTCAGGAGTTTCATAGCCCATAGTTTGTTTGCACCTTGTGTGGATTAGTCTTGCTGCCTTCTTTGAAAATAAAGAGACTGTCAGTTCTAATTTGAGGCAGGCCTTTCCAGGTTTTTGCGTTGTGGTTTTTGGGTGGAACTTCCTGTTCTGGGTATTGTGACACCAGCGAATGGGAAAATCCGGTTTAACTGCAGCAATACAGTCAAATTTGTAACAGTTTCGTGTAAAAGACTTTCACAAAGCCTGTTGAAATATTTTACTCCTGTAACTGAAGAGTGAAAACATGTTCTCAGTTCTCAGCAGAGCTGGAGGAAGAATTCAGGTCCTTTACAATAAATGTATAAAATAAATATATAAATATAAAGAAAAGAAAAGAAATCTACCAATGATTGGCTGAAAAGAAATATAAATTCTCTTGTAACTTGTCTACTTGTTTGTACTGCACGGCTCAAATCTCTGTTATTATAGAGACTTTGTTCTGTTCCCAAATTCTAACTGATTGAATGAAGTTTTAAAAATAATCAGTAGAAGAAGAAATGGTTAAACTGTTACTTTGTGGTTTCATGTTTCTGCTGTGATGCATCAACTAACTTCACTTTCACTTCTCCTGGTGAGCTGCAGCTTCAATCTAACACAAAGTAAAACTAAAAACTCAAACAGAATCAAAAGGAAACCTAAAACTTACCTGAAATAACTGTCACATCTTTTGTTGTTGCAGAACAAGAGTGTAGGTGTGTTCAGTGTTTTTGTATGATGTCATTTCAAAGAGCTGCTGGGTGAATAATTATGGGATTTTTATAATTTTTTTGCACAACTCAGGTTCAGCTTTCTCTTCAGCTGTCTGTTGAAGGTTTAAAGTTATTTTAATACAGACGTCTTCACAGAACTGTCAACAACAAACAATAAAAAGTGGGAAGATATGCATTTGAAAGTGAAAAAAATCTGCAACTTTTTATGAAATGTCACTCTCATGATCATCAATTAATCAAAGTTAATTTTTAACAAAACCTTTTTTTAAATGTCATGCAGCTCTGACATTACATCTTCCTGTTTTGCTGTAGTAAAAAAATGAAATTATTATTATTATTATTATTTTTAAAAAGGTAAAAAGTCTGGCAGTAAAATATTTCAGAGGTAAATTCTTTAAAAAAAAATACAGATAATATACAGTAAATATCTGTATTAAAACATATGTGTAGAATACCTAAAGTGTTTGGGTTTTTTTTACTTTAATATGATTTTAAATGTTTAGCAACATTTGCTGCCAGAGGTTTTGTATAAAATATCTTTATTTTGAAGGATTATTCAAGGCCAAAAATAAGTAAATATATAAAAAATAATAATACCACAATGTCAAACAACAGAATTAAGACAAAGTGAAAAAAACGTAAATAAATACAAATTTAATAAAATCAATAAAAACGTATCAATATCATACCCTCACCTATTAAAATTTCACCTATTTGAGAATTTTTTTTATAAATAAACAAATACCCAACCCAACCTCTCATTTGCTGCCAGACCTTTCAACTTTTCTTTTCTTTTTACAGTGTATAAACAAACTAAAACAGCCCGTCTGAAGGCTGCTGGTTCATTTTTCACAATTTATTCACTCATTATGTGTTTTCACTGATATTTATGTCTAACATTTATGAGGATATGAAACTAAATGCATCTGGTTTCATAAGTTTCATCAGTTTGATCATTTACATGTTTATTATTTAATAATAAATTATTACTATGAATTATCATTCTGTAATGTTTATTATTATTATTATTACTAATAATGTTTTATGCTTTTACCTTAATGTTTGTAAATTAATTATTTCTAAAAATAAATAAAAATCATGCAGTTTGTTCTGCTTTCATACTCACCACTCAATCATTGTTGTTTCATTAGAAACAAAATTAAAAATATTAAAATAAGGACTATTATTATTATCATTATTATCATTATTTTTAGTAGTAGTGATAATATTATGTATACAATTATAACAAACACAAAAAATTAGCAACATTAAAGATTATAAAACATATTTTTGAAGAGTTGCTGCTGCAGATGGAAATCATATTTTAGTTATATTTGATTTAATAAATGTTTTGTGCATCGTCCCTGTTAGATAATCATTGAACATTTTTTTAAGCATTTTACTGATAATGAGACTATAAATAAAAATTACCATTGCAATTTTTGCATCGTTATAATTTCTTATATGCATGTAACAAAGTTTTTCTCTAGTGGCAAAAAAAAGTTAGTTGAGTAAATTTACTCAAGTAAAGTACATGTGTGTAAATTTAGTTCTAAAAAATAAAATAATAATGAAAAATTCCTGCTCTTCTTTTTTTTCAGTTTTATCATAAAAATTAACATAAAATTAAATAAGCGTTGTTGACGTTTATTACAGCAAAATAAAATGCTATTGTTATTATTTATTAATATAACAACAAGATTTAATAAGAAGATTTTGTTAAAGTATATTCCTCTGGGACTTAAACACTTGACAAATAAAAATATATAAAAATAATATATTAAAAATATTATAAAAAGTAAGTGTGTTTTCTCATGTTACTAAAAACTTCAGTCCAGAAAATGAAAAATATATATATATATATTTATCAGTTTCTTTGGCGCCTTCTGGTGGCCGCAGGATGAAACTACAACTGAAGATAAAACTCAATCATCACTCATAAAATAAACTTTATTTTTTTATCTTTTCATCTCAAACAGCTGCAGCTTCACTCACAAACATTTTTATTTATCAGGTTTTATCATTTCAGTCTTATGCAAATTTTCAATCTGAGTTACTTAATTCTAGCAAAAAAAACAACACAAAAAAACACCAATTTATTAAATTAAATTAAAAGAAAAGAAAATAGAGTATAAGAAATGTATATATCTATAGCAAAATGTATTTACCTAATTTACTTTAATAAAGCTAATCTAATTTATTGTAATACGTTTGATTTAGAATTAGTAAATTCATTATTATTACATTTTTATTTTTTTATTTATTTACAGATTTTGTTCCAACTTTTTTTTCTTGGTCACAAACATAAACAGCAATTAAATTAATTACAAAAAAATGGGTTCATGTAAATAATCTAAATTATATTTGTTATAATCTATTTATCTCAGTTTAATTTGATTAAATGACATAAATTATACTTTTATTTTTCTTTAGGTTAGGCTTGGAATTATTTGACAGAAATTTTGAACATAATTCAATTTAATAAACCTGACAAAAAAAATGTTTTTGCATTTTTTTCCAAACTATTTTTTTTCTCTCTTTTCAAATATAATCACAGAAACTTCACAGTTGAAGTTTTTAAACATCTGTTCACGAGCAGAAAAAAACAAAATAGCGGTTTCATTTCTTCTTAAAATATGTCAAATATAAATATGCACTTTTTAAAAAAAAAAACACGGGTGTGGTTTTGGGGCCTCATGCATGAACAGTTTTTTCTCACAGATCTGAGAGCTTTTGTGGCTGTTAATCTTATTTTATTTTTAATATTTTTTCCTACTTCCCGTTTTTTTTTCTCAAGTTAAACAAATATGTCAGTGTTCACTGGACCAAGTAAATATCACTTTTATTACATTTTTAAATCACCTGTGTCGATTCTCAAGGCAGGAAAAAATACATTTATTTTAATTTATTCTTAATTTATTTCTTGTTTTTTAAAGTTTCATTTATTTCTCAAAGACGCTCATTTGTGACAAATATTCAGGAGTCTTTATTATATTATTATAATATTATTATATCTTATTGAACTCGTTCTTCAACCTCATTCTGGGATTTACCCTCCACACACACACACACACACACACACACAGACACACACACACAACAGACACACACAGACACACAAACACACACACACACACACCTATACTGCCAACAGTGGACCATCACCCAACACTTCACCGTGTGTGTGTGTGTGTGTGTATGTGTGTGTGTGTGTGTCATGAGGGGTATTTTATGGCAGTGAACTAAAGTAAAACGTGTGTTCAGCGTCTATGCGATAACATCAAACCTTTAACGTGTGCATTTAAATTACTTTCACTTTCAATGGACCGACGAGCGTCACGTAGGCGTCGCCATGACGATGCACACGCGTTATTGCTCATACGCCGACGTGACGGTGAACTACGCCTCAAATTGTGGAAATCAAACAGCGAGGGGTCATTCGTGCCACGAGCTAACGGACCGAACTAAATACTATCAACTTGTTCAGGCTGTCAGAGGTACAAACAGGTGTGTGTGTGGAGGGTAAATCACAGAATGAGGTTTAAGAACAAAAATAAAGAGGAGTTAATCATAAAATCTTCATCCACGAGGCCCAATGAAGTAAAGCAGCAGTTTGATCTGATGCTTGTGTGTGTGTGGGGGTCAGGGGTCAGAGGTCAGAGGTCAGGTGAGGGAGGGTTTGGGTTGGTATTTCACTCTGTTGAAGTCGTCGACGGTGGTTTCGACCGGGGGCGTCCTCCAGTACTCCTCCAGGCCCAACGCCAGGCTCAGAGCTATCGCCGCCATCTGAAACAGATCAGATTCAGGGTTTAGAGTCACAACACCAGCTGAACCATGCAGAAAATATCAAGAAAAATTTGTGAAATTTCAGGTAATATTTGTTATATCAGGCCATCAAACATCCATCCAACCTCAGAGGGTCAGATTAAAACATGAAGCAGTGTGATGTTTTACTGTGATGGTGGCGAAGGCTGAAATGATTCCTATCCGGAGTTTGATGGGGAAACTCAGGTAGCTCTTCAGGATGGGACCACAGGGCTGCAGGTCAAAGGTCAACATCAAACAGGAGCTAAAACCTTTATTTATATCTGCATGTGTCAATGTTAACCCCCCACAGTGAGGTCAGAGGTCATTGACGGGAAGAAGAAGTAGAGAGAGAGAAAATAAAGAAGAATAAAGGAATTTAGGATGTTGCAAAGGGAATAAAGATGAAGAGGAGAGATGAACAGAGAGGAGAGGAAGATGAGGGAAGATTAAAAGGTTCAGAGTAATAACGATGTTTCCACTACGGCCCAATACCCAGAATGAGGCGGTCTCACTCGCCGAAACGCCCCTAATTTGAATATGAGTCGTCCTGAGCGGACTTTTGACGGGACTTTTTTCATCCCTGTAGAAGAGCAGGGTCTTTTTTCTCCCCTGAAAAAAGCCTGGTTACTGATTGGACAGAACGATGAGCAGGATGTGACGTAGTACTCAACGCTACAACAACACGCACCATTTGTAAAAGCCGGTGAAGCAGTGTTGCCAACTAAGCAACTTTGTTGCTATATTTAGCAACTTTTCAGACCCCCTTAGCGACTATTTCTCAAAAAAGCGACTTTTTCTGGTGTTATTGGAAACTCGTTCTTAATCTTCTTAACGAGGGCCGGCCCTCGTTAAGAAGAGTAAGAATGAGTCGAAGCGGGCCAGTCCTCCTGCAGCAGTCTCTCCCAGCTGCAGAGCCGGAGGGGATGTTAACCCCTTAGCGTCCAGTCTGCAAATTGCTAATAGGCTAACAGTTAGCTCTGTAGCAGTACAGTGTGTATGTGCTGCTGCTGCAGGAGGTGTTCCCTTAGCGATCTCTGTTTGTTTACAACAAGCACCGGACACTCTGCTTTGTTTATGATCAGCGGAGACGCTGTGCATAATTAGCCATGCTGCTTTGTTTATGATCAGTGGCGTACGTTGTGCAAAGTTAGCGATGCCTTCTCTTTAATCTGTCGCGTATGTGATCACAGATCATGGTAGAAACTGTCACTAAGCAAATCTGGACAATCGTTCTTACGTCTCTAAATACCTCTAGGGGTCTTTTTGTAATGAAGACACGCAGAGTGAGCGGACATTTGAGAGGGCGTGGCCTGAGACTTTCCCGGTGGCCTCTCTTCCCCCTAAAGGAAACACGGCTAATGAGGCGCTGTGGTTTCTCACCTCGGAGTGAACCCAGAGTTTATCTGTGAGCCGCGACGTCTGAAGGTCTCCCGACGCCACACAGGAGCCCAACGAGCTCCGGTTACCAGGCGGAGAGCTGAGAGACAAACGGGACAGCAGGGAAGAATCTGAGTCGCTTTATAATAATTTATTATTATAATAATAACAGTAATAAATATGTTAACATATAAAGAATTATTATGTCTATTAATCAAATGTAGAAATTTATATTTAAAAAAAATAGGTGTATAAAATTGAGAAAGAAAAAATTAATAATATAGTTCAAGTATAAAAATTGAATATGTTACATATATTAAATAAATAAATAAATATATTGAATATAGATAGGTGTATAACGTTTAGACATAATATCAATAAATGATAATGAGTTAAAATATATGTTTATTAAATATAGGTGTTTAAATTTGTAAATATAATAACAATAATAAATAGCTTAAAATATAAAGAAACTTCTTACATGTATTAATTAAATGTATACATATATTAAAAATAGGTGTTTAAAATTGAGGGAAAAAAATTATATTAATAAAAAAGTTCAAGTATAAAAATGGAATATCTTACATATATTCATTAAATAAATATAGTAAAAATATGTGTTTAAAATTTTGAAAAATGATTCATGATTATACTGAATAACTTAAATTCTTAAATATATAAATTACGTAAATAAATGAATATATCAAATATAGGTGTATAAAATTTATGAAAAATGATTACAATAATAGGTTAAAATATAAAAATATATCTCACATATATCTATTAAATACATCAATATATTAATAATAGAAAGGTGTATAACATTTATAAAGAATAACAATAAATATTAATAATATTAAATCTTGAAAAAACTCTTCACCAAATTTGAGTTGAGTAACTTCAAACTCCTCTGATGAACCAAAACTTTTTATAGAAAACTGAAATTCAAAATTCAAAAGCTCTAAAAATCCACTCGAAATCTACTTGTCGAGTTGGAAAGTGTTTGGTCTCACCTGGGCGGCAGGTCTGAGGCAGGGGGCGTGCACAAACAGGTGACAGGAAGTTGATCCCCCCAGTCCTCAAAACTCCTCAAACCACAACAAGAGTCCTGAGACACAGACAGAGTCATGTTATATTGCAGTGAAATACAAGGATACAGTTAGGAGAATGTAAAAAGAGCAAAATAACACCCTGAAATGTTTTGTTGGGGTTCAGAGGGTTAAACAGAATTAACAGGCTAACAGCACCAACAACTACTTAAACCATCTTTAACCTCTAACAGACTCTACTCTGTGATCTTTGCTGTTTCTTCTCTTGTTTTATTTTCTGTTTCTTACGGAGGCCTGCAGTTTGCTCAGTTCACTCTGGATGTAACGATCGGCTCTGTGGAGAGGAGTGACGTTCAGAAACACTTCGTCCACGGCGCCGTCCATCTGCAGAAACAAATCAGTGACGGAGAAACGGTTAAAAAAAATATGCAAAAAAAATGTTCTTGAAATAACAACTCTCTAACATATTATTATTGTATACATTTCAATTATTATATTATAGATATTTTATATTATATGATTATTTTCAAAAATGGCCTGAATGAGAAAAGTAAAAAATAGATTAAAATAGGAAAAATACATAAAAACTATTCAATTATATATATATATATATATATATATATATATATATATATATACACACATATATATATATATATATATATATATATATACATATATATATACATATATATACATATACATATATATATATATATATATATATATATATATGTATGTATGTAATATTTTCAATAATGTATCTAATATTTATATTATTGTTTTGTATATGTTTCTTTAAATTATATTATATTATACATATTTTATATTATGTGATTATTTTCAAAAATGGCCTGAATGAGAAAAGTGAAAATTAGATTAAAATAGGAAAAATACATACAAACTTTTGTATATTTTTCTTTAAATTATTATAATATATATATTTTATTTTATTATTTTAATATTTTGAATTGTTCTTTATAATTTGATTGCGTCTCAAATGTTTCTGATTTAATGATTAATGTCCACACTGCATTAAATAAATATGTTTTTATTAATATACTCTAGGAAAGAAATTGCAATAATTTAATACAAGTTGAAATCAACATATATTGAGTTTATTCACAGTAAACATAGATTTAGTACAGAGTTTTCTCTTAAACTAAATCTTTAGCGATGGTAAAATGGCGTTTTGTAATAATTAAATCAAACTAATCTGCTTTCAAGATGCTTTAAAAACGATTTCTTACATTATGATTGCTGACACAACCAAAACACACAAAAAAAATACTTTTCAAACAAAAAATCTTCTAAATTCACCTGATAACTCTCTTATAGCTGTGGTCATGAGGGTTTTGGCAGCTAAAATATGATCACAGGAAAGAAATTATTGTATAAACTGTACTCTAAGAAGATTAACTCTTCTGTAGTGAAGCGTGCAGCCTGTAGGGGGCAGCAGTGAGAGACACAGACAGGTGGAGTTACCTGAGCTTGAACCTGAACCAGCGGTGCAGCAACGACCATCACAGCCACAAACTCCACGAATATCAGAGCAGAAAACTGGAGGAGAGAGTGACAGGTTAGCCCCGCCCCCTCGTTAGGAAGGCTGTGCTTCTCTGGCCTCAGCTCTGAGCTCCAACGGCCCCCAACTGAGAGAGCTGGACCTGAGCTACAATCATCCAGGACACTAACAAATTATCCTTAAAACATGAATTAATCAGTATCAGTAATCAAGTTGTTTTTTTTTTATCTTGTTTTTCAATATGGCCAGAAACTGAAGTCCTCATTTGAATAGTTATAGGTGATGGTCCACTTTTGCCAATATAGGTGTGTGTGTGTGTGTGTGTCTGTCTGTCTGTCTGTCTGTCTGTCTGTCTGTCTGTCTCTCTGTCTCTCTGTCTGTCTGTCTGTTTGTTTGTGTTTGTGTGTATGTGTGTCTGTTTGTGTGTTTGTGTGTGTGTGTGTGTGTGTGTGTGTGTGTGTGTGTGTGTGTGTCCCACCAGCAGCAGCAGCGGTTTGAGGTCCAGAGTTGCAGCACAGATTCCCAGAACAGACAGAACCACAGTGATTGGTCCGAACACCTGCAGCACCAGTAAACCGTCGCTGCTGGACAATTGCTCAAACAACTGAGCGAAACAAAATATTATCAGATAAACCACTATTCTCTCTTTTTAAAGATTATGTCTCAATGCAAAAATCAGAAACTGAGCTGAACCAAGCTGAAGCCATGTTTACATCAAAATGTGGCGCAAATTTTATACAAATAAATGACAAAAGAAAATGTGAAAATAAAAGCCTGTTTCCATCCACCACTGAAATGCAAATATTAAGAGTTTGTTCATCAAGATAAGCAGTAGGGGGCACCAATTCTCAGTCAGAAACCAGTATTGCCCCATTATTGTTAAAAAAAATAAAAAATGAATATATATATATATATATATATATATATATATATATAGAAAGGTGTATAAAATTGAGAAATAACAATAATAATAAAAGGGTAACACGATGGTGTCATTAAAAGAGAGAATAAATGGTGAAAAACAAAGAAATAAAAGTAGATGAATTGTAGTTCTTCCCTTCAGTCTTCATGTCCACAAGATTGTACATTTTATATATATAAAAAATTCTACTAATTATTTAACCTTTAAAGTTTAACCTCCATTCAAGACTCAACTGGTAAGGCATTGCACACAAAAAGAATCCAAATCAGTTCAGCTGAATGAGAGATATTGTTTTATTTTCTTTTTTTAAAACCTGCTGCCTACATGTGCCACAATGCAGTTTGACAAATAAATAAAAACCTTTTAATTATATATTAATTTCGATTATATTTTTGATAATTTACCTAAAGATTTATTCTTATTATAATTATATATATATATATATATATATATATATATATATATATATATATATAAAGTGCACTAAATAAAAGTGCACACTGTATTAAAAAACATCTATAAATAAATCAAATATGTATTTATTGAAATAATGTATTAACAAGTACTGCAGTTATTTAATCCAATTGTATTTTTAATTATTTATTTGCTTATTCAGGTATTTCATTGTCTATTCTTTGTTTAATTCCTTTAATTTAATCTAAGGAGGGACATTAAAATGCTAATTTTATTTTTGTTTATTTAGTTAGGAGTTTAATCTCTTCTCCACTGAGACATTGTTTTATTTTATTTTTAAAACCTGCTGCCTACATTTCCCACAATGCAGTTTTTTTATACTTTAACACTTTAATTACTGCAGTTAGTTAATCCAAGTTGAAATGTAGACGTATTTAATTATTTCTTCGCTTATTCAGCTATTTCATTGTCTATTCTTTGTTTAATTCCCTTAATGTACTTTAATTTAAGGAGGGACATTAAAATGCTAATTTTATCTTTATTTATTTAATTATGAGTTTAATCTCTTCTCCACTGAGATAATGATGTCACATCTGGCTTCTGGAAGGAAAAGGTGCTTAAAACAACAGACCAACAGGCGGCACATGGCAGTAAAAGTTTACTGTTATTTGTTGGGGTTAAACACACACACACACACACACACACACACACACACTGTTACCTCGGCAACCGGCGTGTTGCCGTCGATGGAGGAAAATCCAACGCCGATCATCACCACACCAGACACCTGCAGAGACGTAATGAATCCGGATTAAAGTGCAGAAAGTGACGGAGAGTTTCACAGGAAGTCTTTAACAGCAGCAACATTCCTGAGAAACTGTTGTGTTTCCCGGAGAGACGCTCATCAGCTGCGAGCGCTGACGTCGTCCGCCTCATAGTTTAAGGGAAGAAAAAAAAAAACATAATTTCCCTCCGTTTAAAGTTTCCAGACTCCAGCAGCAGCAGCTTCAGTAAATATTCTCACACTGAATCATTTTCCCGCAACGAAACGTTTACAAGCTGTTGCAGCTACTGTACCGTAGCTTCGAGTTTAAAGTTATTTTTGACACTTAGTTAGAAGCTGTTGTTTGCAGCAAAAATCTCCCAACCGTGCTAAATAAAAGAAATTTAAAAAGAGAAGGAAAAAAAAATGGAAATATTAACTGAGAATCTAAGTAGTTATATAATAATTATATAATAATTAAATAAGTAAAAAAATAATACACAAGTTAAAATATTTTAAAAAATCTTACATATATTTAATGAATAAATATTTTTTTGAAAATAAGAGTTGAAAATGTGGAAATAATAATATTTATAATAACCAAGTTTAAAAATAAAATAAAAAATATTAAATGAATATTAAAATAGATAGGTGTAAAAAATTCAGAAATAATCATAATAAATAAGTTAAAATATTCAAACAAATGATGTTACATTTATTACATAAAAAATAATATAATAAAATAGATATGTGTTTAACATTTGGAAATATTATTATTATTATTATTATTATTAATAAAAATAATAATAATAATAATAACTGAGTTAAAAATCAAAAATACAATATATTTAGATATTTAAATTGAGAAATAATAATAATAAATAAGTTAAAATATTAAAATAAAATATCATACATAGTAAATAAATTTATTTAAAATAGATTGGTGTATAACATTTCGAAATAATAATAATAAATAACCATAGATAAGTTAAAGTATAAAAATGAAATATCTTACATATATTATACTTAGATAAATAAATACATTTGAATATATTTGAAATACATAGGTGTATAATATTTAAAAACTCTAATAATAATAATAATCTTAATCATAATAAAATAATAATAATAATTTACTTTTAATATAGTACATTTAATGCTGATACAAAATACAACATTTATACATTTATAAACATTTATAGTTAAATCAGTTCAAATCAAATACTTTTACAGTAAGTAAAAACATATGAAAGCAACAATTAAATGCATTAGCAAATAAAAATACTGATATGATTAGAAGTTGGTATGCTGCTGTGAACAATAAACAAATAATACAAATCTTCACAAGAAAACAATAAAAAAGAAAGTAAAAAAATATAAAAGCATGACAATAAAATTCAGGAACAGATTCAATCCATCTTGAAAAAGTGAAGAGAAAACTATATGAAATAAAGTATAAACAAACTACAACATGTTACACAAACAATCTGTAATTTAAACCTGTTTCCAAAAAAACTAAAACAAAAAGTCTAACAGCTGGGTTGAACCAACAGAGGGTCACTCATTACTGTAATCAGCTGATATAAAGTAAACAACAATAACAGGAGTCAAAACAGGAAGCAGGAAATCACCATAATGGAGCATTTTAAGTGTTTGTGTGTTACTGAGACAATAACAATAATGTTACTGGAAAATATTAAAATGAAAAGGCTGGTTTTCAGCTGGTCATAATACTATTAAAGGCACTGTCTGAAAAAGTGATGTATTTTTCTATCATTTCTATAATTTGATATTAATTTATTTAGAATGTTTTATAATAAATATGAGTGGACGGATGAGAGGAAATAGTTGAAGGGGAAAATAAAATAAAAGACCTACAGAAAGAAAACAGCTATTTACATAACTGAACTCATATTATCATCTAGTTATAATAATCTTTCTTTTTTTTTTAAATAAACTCCTAACATATAACATTATAAAACCCCTAAAATTGTTTATTTAAAGAATTTTAATTTGAAATACAAACCCATCGCTCTCTGGTGGAGAATCTGTATAATGCTGACCTTAAATATATCTGTGACGTGTCAATACTGATATTGATTCATCTAACTTTAATTGTAAGCACCTGACTAGATGTTCAACGGCAATTCACCCTTTACTTACAGGTTGCTGATAAGCTAATAAATGACACAGCAAAAATATTTTTAAAAAGTCAAACAATGACAGACAAATTCACATCGATAATAGAAAGTATTATAACAATAAAAATAAAATCTGACATGAGATTAAAGGCAATAAAAACGTTTAAAACAAGGGAATCATTTAAAAAATAATATTAAATGGCCTTAAAACAGTTTAATTAAATGCAAAGGTAAAGATCTCTGTTTTAATTAATAATATTTTGTAAAATATAAAATACATGTAAAAAGAGCATCAGTTTTTACTGTTTTTATCAACAAACACAGTCATATAAAGCAGCTCGTCATCTGCAAAGACACTCCATATTGATTAAAAAGTAGAGGCCCTAAAATCAAACCTTGAGGAACCCCAGAAGTTATTTTATAGTGTTTTGAGAAACCAAACAACACAAAACAAACTTCTTGTGTTCATTCAGTCTATTTAGTAGATTAAAAATAATTCAGTGATTAAAGGCAATAAAAACTTTTAATACAAGGGGACAATATACAAAAAATGTCCTTCAAATATTTTAATTGAAAGCCAAGTTAAAGATCTAGGTTTTAATACATAATTTTCTGTAAAATATATAATACATAAGATAAGGGCATCAGTTTTTACTATTTTTATTAGCAAACGTAGTTATAAAAAGCAGCATATCATCTGCAAAAAAAAAAACTATATTGATTAAAAATCAAAGGCCCTACTATCAAAGCTTGAGGGACCCCACAAGTTATTTTATTGGGTTTTGAGAGATCGAACCACACAAAACAAACTTCCTGTGTTCCTTCAGTTTATTTGAAAATAATTCAATTTTTTAATGATTATTAAAAAATGTAATTCAAACATTTTAATTAAAAGCCAAGTTGGGGCGTCCCGGTGGCTCACACCGGTAGAGCGCTAACCATGTATGCCGTGTGCTGCGGCGGAGCCGGGTTCGAATCCGGCCTGAGCTCCCTTTACCGCATGTCTTCCCCTCTATCTCTCACTATCAATAAAGCAACAAAATGCCAAAAAAATAATCTTTAAAAAAAAAAAAAGTCAAGTTAAAGATTTTCGATGTTATACCTCTTTATCTTAAAGGTTTTAATGCATCATTCTCTGTAAGATGAAAAAAAATACATGAGATAAGATCATCAGTTTTTTACTGTTTTTATCAGCATAAACATATACCCCACAAGTTATTTTATTGGGGTTTGAGAAACTGAACAACTCAAAGCAAACTCCCTGTGTTCCTTCAGTCTATTTAAAAAAAATTCAGTGATCTGCTGTATCAAAAGCAATAATCTGTACTATTGCCATCTAGATTTATCGTGATATTTCTACTATATTCTACCTATTAGTATACTAATTAATTTAGTACATAAAATGTAAAATATATCTAAAAAGAGCATCAATTTTCATGTTTTTCATTAGCAGACACAGTCACATAAAGTACTGTGTCTTCAGCAAAGTAACAAACTCTTAAAAAGTAGAGGCCCCAAAATCGATCCTTGAGGAACCCCACAAGTTATTTTATAAGGTTTCGAGAAACCGCTGAGACAAAGAACATAATCCTTTACTCTATTTAAAAGGAATTCAGTGATCAACTCAATGTATCAATGTAATCTAGATTTAACATAATATTTTAAGATAATTTTACTTGTAACCATTATATTGTTGCATTAAGACAATTATAGCCTATTTATTTTCTAAAAATAGACACTATGTATTTGAGGGAAGTCATGTAGTTACTTTTTTTTATATCTGTGATAGGCTCAATAATGATTATAGTGAGCTGCATTTTAATGTTGTAGCTCATTTAAATGCTGTGTTGTAGATTAATTGACAACAATTCATTTTATTTTATCATCTGATCGTGATTTTTTGTATTTTTTTGGTTTGCAAAATATTAAGTTATCAAATAAAGGCGACTCCCGTTGTTGATTAATAAAGTTGTTTTTTTTAAACAACCGTACAGTCTGATGTTCAACTCAAATTCATATATTTGAGTTGAACATCAGACCTCGAAAAAACTTCAGAGGGATAAAATATGATGCTAAATGATATGATAAATAATTAATTTAAATTAACAAAAATATTAATTAAATAACAAAATTATTTATTAAGTATTATTCTATACAGCCAATGTGGATGAGAAAGTTATCCGAAATGTGGAAAGAGAAGTTATCTGAAAAAAATAGAAACTAAAATTTCATGAGAAATGGTTTGAAAGCCGACATAAGCTACAAAATACAATTAATTTCTCTTGGAAAACAATTAAAACAGCCTTTTTTTAGTATTACAAAAGTACAAAATTGAACTTTATACCACATACAGTACATTACAGTACATTTAATTTATCTATAAAAGCTATGATTAAATGCATTATTCTATCGTTGAAGAATGCATTTTTTAAATCAAATTTTTAATTTAAATATATTTACAATATTTTTCCCTGCAGCATACAAGTCCTCATTTCAAGTCCATATTTCTGTATTTCCAAAAACGATATTTGCGCTATTTTGAAATCCATCGCAATCAAAAGATTAAAAGGGAAAAACATTGTAAGAATTTGTTTTCCCCATCAGATGAATCTCCCCTCTGTTTGATTCTAGTTGCTCGTCATCATCACATCACTTATAAACAATGACACAAACATGCAGTTAGCTGTTAGCCTTTAGCAATTAGCTGTTAGCAGTTAGCTGTTAGCTCACCATTAGCAGCACAGTGACACAGATGGCGAGACCTCGTAAGTAACTCCTGCAGCGAGCCATGACTGCCGTCTGAGAGAGCCGAGCTAAAATAGAAACAGTAAAGACCAGAGAGACTCTGTGTGTGTGTGTGTGTGTGTGTGTGTGTGTGTGTGTGTGTGAGTTTGAGTGTGTGTATGTGATGGATGTTGTTTAAAGCCCAGGAGTGTTTGGCTGCAGAACCGAGAACATGACCAAGTTTGGAAGATCAGCTGGAGAGAGAGAGAGAGAGAGAGAAACGAGGGAGGTGAGGAAATATGACAAAAAAAGGGGAAGAGGAAATAAGAAAGGAAACAATGGAGGAGGGGGAAAAGGTAAAAGGAAAGGAAGTACAGAAGGTGTTTACATTCTGTACGTTGGCTCATCATTATTAGACCCTTGTTTTCTCCTTGTTTTCTTGTTCATTTTAATGCCTGGTACAACTAAAAGTACATTTGTTTGGACAAATATAATGATAACAACAACAATAGCTCCATAAGAGTTTAATTTAAGAGCTGATATCTAGACATTTTCCATGGTTTTCTTGATAATGATTTTGGTTATTATCAAGAAAACCATGGAAGATGTCTAGCAGGGCAGGCCTCGCAGTTTGGCGTTGTGCCCTGAAAAAACATATCTGCCCTGAGGCCCAGTTGGTTTTGCGGTGTTCTAGTCTGCCTCTTTCCTGTCAACACAGCTTTGACACCTGCATCTTTTGAGAAAAAAAGCATCTTTTGATGACATTTATCTTCAGTGGTGGGTTTGATTCGAGCATGAACCGCTCAGATGGGTTATAATGACAGTTTGACATGAATCTATCACCGGCCAAGCAAGGAGGCTTCATCAAACGCTCTAATCTGTCCCGCCACGGTCTCATGTGTTGCGCTAACGTCACATTTCAAGCTACTGAAAGTATTTTTACACGATTCATGATATAAAGTTGCCGTGCCTACCTGTCTGTATCAGTCCTGTCCCCACATCATGTCTCCAACTAAACACTATCAACCTGTCCGGGCCGTCAAAGCTCCAAATACACTGTTGCAAATGCCGTTCAGGAGCCGTGAGCTAACATTAGCTAACAATTAAAGTTTTGTTCTTTTTATCACACTAAACTGTGACTTACTGTTCTGAATAACTTCCTGTCGCTAAACGCATGCAGCTTTCAAAATAAGAGCCCAGTGTGTTAACAGAATCGACCACGGAATTTACAAGAAGACTGTCGAAGTAAGATGCATTAAATAAAATATACAAGAACCCTTATTCTCCTTTAAAATAATTCTTAAAATATGCAACCGTTAAGTTCAGTGTATATGATGGAATAGTTGCATTAGAATGTGTGAGAGGCACCAAATTTGGGCTTTTATGGGGAAAAAAAATCCCCCTAGCCAGCTATTTTTCCACACTGGCTGGCTGCTCCATGTCCTAGTGGAAAGCATGTTGACAGCAATTTAAAAATTATACAGTAGGATAACAAAGATTCTATAATACGGTATCTCCCGACTGAAAAATTACTCCAATCTTCCTCAGAAGCGTCATTACTAGTCCTTAAATTAAATTCATTATGGACGTGGACTTAAAATCATTGTTTTATTTTATGGCCTTGGTGCCCTGGCTTTTGGCCTTTGTTCCCTCAAAAAATTGACAACACAAAAGGCGTGAAAATGACGAAATTCCAGGCCTGATGTCTAGATTTCAGTTCTTAAATTAAACTCTTAACGGCTATTTTTTGTTGTTATCATTACATTTGTCCAAACAAATGTACCTTTAGTTGTACCAGGCATTGAAATGAACAAGAAATTGAAGAAAACAATGGTCTAATAACTTTTTTCTGTGACTGTATAATGATGACTAATAATGGTAAATATGCTGTTTAACAGCCTTTAGGAGTTCTGTCAGTACATATTCCAGGTAGAAAAGGTCCATTTTCCCTCCAGCTCAAAATCAGAAATGTGTGATTTTTGTTTTTGTTTTAACCGTATTGTTTGAGTGGAGGGAAACCACGCTCACACAGGTGAATATGTAGGAAAAATATGACAGCTACAGTAGCTGGGAAAACAGCGATATAGGGATAAAATTTGAGATTACTCCACCGGGAGGAGAGATTTCTCATCCATGAACAGAGTGAGACAGTTAATAAGTAATATCTGAAATCAGAAAATTGTTTGGTTTCTCTAAATTTCAAACTGAAATTTAGAGAAACCAAACAATTTTCCCATTTATTTATTCATTCATTTCATTCGTAGGTGAATATGGAGCTGAGAAACATGCTGCAGGCTGAGCAACAACAGGCAAGTTTCTCTGCCCTACAAGTTCATATAAAATAAAATAAAAACACAAAAAAATGAAAGAATGAAGTTTGCAACTAATCCAGCCTCCTGCAGGTATCAGGTCAAAAAGTCATATATTTGAATAAACTGGGTTACTTAATATCTTCTAGAGTTTGTTTTGTTCTGCAGCATGAGAGGAGAGGAGAGGAGAGGAGAGGAGAGGTTACTCCGGGTTAAAAAGATTTCTAATTAAAAGGAAAACAAGGAGGAGTGATGAAGTAGATATGAAGGGACGGAAGAAAAACAGGAAGGAGGGAAGCGATAAAGAGGGACAACAAAAAAAAAAATATGACGAAGATGAAAGAAGGAACGAGTGCAGAGAGAGAGGGCTGAAGAAAAAGAAGAAGAAGAATATATTTAATATAATAACAGTTTATGAGAACTATTGTATAAATAAACAAAGCGCCTCACAGAACAGAAACTGGCTGAACGAGTCCGACAGCTGTTTTGTTTTCAGCAGCAGATTCAACAAAGACGACATCTCGTTAAGTTCTCCTGCTGAGCTCAACACAGCTGCTGTTAGAGAAAAGTTTCCTCCTGTCTCTGAATCACTGAAGGGTGAAATGTTCCTTTATTCGTTGAGGAAGTTCTCCTTCTTTAACCAAATATGAGACGAACAGAACAGCATCGTCTGCAAACAAACAAACCCAAAAAAATGGCTTAATTTAATTTCAATATTTTTGTCTGTATTTTGTTGTTGTTGTTTGTAGTATTACACAAAACACAACCAAAGCAGCAACATTAAAGTCAACAACAACAACAAAAAAGACACAGAAAGTTTTATTTTTTACCGTTTTCACTTCAATTTTGCTGTTTTTATTGCATTTTGAGTAATACCACCTTGAAATTTAGATGACTCATCTTTTCCTAAATTAAAAAAAAATTATATAAGCTCTTTGAAGTCTTGAAAATAGATAAAAACTTGTTATTGAGTAGAGTATGTTGAGAGTATGATTTTTAAAATGGAGTTAAAATAATTTTAAAATAGTTCAGAAAACATGAGTAAGACATTTTATTTGTGCTCAAAGAAATAATGTGATTTGTTTTTTTATTAGTAGTATTATTTGTACAATAATTTGTATGTAAGGTCTTTACAGTATTAAAAAATTAAGAATTAATAAAATAATAAATAAATCAGAATTAATTAATAAAATATAATTGAATCAAACTAAAAAATTAAAAAAAAAAAAATAGTTTACAAAACATGAGTGAATTTTTAATTTTTGGTTGTGGAAATACCACTGTGATTTAAAAAAAAAAAAGTTAAATTGAGATGAATTTACTTTTTCCGGCACTTTCAAGCACATATCACTGTTTTCTTCATTTAGGATGTCTTTTGCTTAGTTTTAATGAGCTTTAAAACTTTACTTTCAACTTAAAATGTCAAAAAAAAATTAAGCCTGACTTATATTTTTCTTTAGGTTAAACTTTTTTATTCTTTTATTCAAAAAGTTTGTTTTACTGATATTTTTTACTTTATTTTATTAGGCCTCTCTGTATTCATTCTGTCAATTTCTCAAAGTATGCACAATGATTTTTTGTAGTTATTGTCATTAAATACATTTACTTTTTATAAAAACAATGAAACATCGTGGCAGTGAAGCCTGCTGGTAGATAAAATAAAATATAATAGAACAGAAAGGAATTCAGTAGAGTCATTAAGCTCAGCGCTGTGTTGACTTAAGACTAAAAATAACTAAAGGGGACAGACTCACTGTCTGTGTGTGTGTGTGTGTGTGTGTGTGTGTGTGTGTGTGTGTGTGTGTGTGTGTGTGTGTGTGTGTGTGACTGCTCTCAGCTGGTTTCTCAGCAGACACTCTGTGTGTTTCCATAACGTATAAATATCCTTACATAGTGATAATGAAGATAAACAATGGCGGACACGTCCAGCTGCTCAGCGTGGTCACATGACGGAACATTTTCATCCATCACAGCTGCTGGATACCTGACGTAGCGAGTAGCTTTATCTCAATGAGGTGTGTCTGTAACATTGCAGCCTCCAGAGGGCGCTATTAACCCTTCATACTGTGCTTTGGCACCACATTGCCAAAACCCTTCTTCAAAAAGCATCCGTGAAACGTATGTTCTCTTTAAAAGATCGACAAAAATGCACCGTTTATCGTAGAAAGAAACTGTAAAAACAGGCATTATCGTCAGAGTTTGAACTTTCCAACAGTTCTTGAACGGATCATAGGTTAAAAAGGTTTCCATAAGAAAAAGTGACCAAAACTTGTGTTAAAATGTTGATATTTGTGTCAGAATCTCTTTATTCTCCATGTGTCATTTAAAATAAAGCGTCTGCACTAACCAGATCCTGTTAAAAACATTAAATTCTGCTCCTCAGAGACACTGAAGACATGATTGATTCTGCTGAGACCAACGGTCACGTGACAAATATTCACTGAGAATCTGTTTACACAGAACAGAGAGGAGAGGACAGGAGAGGCTGTTTACACAGAGCAGAGAGGAGAGTCTGGAAACATGACAATACTTCAATATGTACAATATGTGGAGAAAACTTTTTATGGCCATTTTGTTTCATTTTGTTATGTCACATCTTTTTTAAGTCATTTAACATCTTTTTTTGTTCATTTCGTGGGGTTTTTTGTGGTAACTTGTGAGTTGTTTTTTTCCAACATTTGTGACACTTGTGGGCATTTGGAAAAGTGTTGATATATAAATTCCATTTTATATTAAATTTATAATTTCTCAGAGAAATTCAACTTTTTTCAGATTTCTGTCTGTTATTCTGCACAAAGACATGTTTGAGTTGCTCCCACTTCTAGCCATGATTGTGTTAAATTCCATAGAGCTGCAGGACTTATAGATTTATGGAGATTGTATAAATTGCAGTGAAATACAAGGACACAGCCTGAAACAGCTTGCCCATCTACCTCGATGCTCTGATGGAAACTAGTTAACAGACTGTTGATTTTTTTTAGTTTTATATATATTATTAAACTGAGAGAACTGTGAGACTGGATCCTGTCGACACTCAATGTTGAACTTTAGCTGCTCAGGGTTTTTTATTCCTGTAATAAAAGAACAGTTTGGATTCATCTGGAGGAGGAAGGAAACAGAGTCCTGGCATTTATCAGAAATTCAACTTTTATGCACTTCATGTGAGACCGAGAGGCAGACAGCTGAAGAGCTTCCCTTCATCATTTATTGTGTTTAGACATCTGGAGCTGTGATAAAAACATTTTAAACAGCAGAGGGCAGCGCAGGAACACATCACGTTCTCTGTTGTATTTCATCAGGGAATGCAGGTCAAAGTTGCTCAAAGTGTGGTCCGGGGGAATATCCAGGGTCCTGAAGGAAGGTTCAGGGAGTCCACAGGATACATAGAAGAAGGTAAAGTCTTTTTTTTTTTTATTTAATTGTTATTTATGTCCATGTTTTTTAGAATATGAAGCTGCTGTATGCCATAAAAATGCCTTGAAACTAGTAATATGCAATAAAAATACTTTAAATGACCACAGCATTCTTTAATAAAAAATTTAATTTTAATTATTCATAATAATATAATATAGTAAAGTATGCCGAACTTTTTGTCATAGAAATGTCAAAGAATAGTATGCCATTCAACTTGTAATTAAAATATAAAATAGTGTGCCATGAATATTGTCAAACGAATTTCATGGATCACAATTCCATAAAATTGTATTCTGCTGTTTTTGTCAGGTTAATATCATATTATAGTATGTAATGAATGTTATCAAGACAATGTTGTGTCAAATTTGTCTTAAAAATGTCATAGTATAATATGCTTACAAACACGTTTGAATAGAACATTGATCATGGTGATCAATGGTAGTGTATCGAAATAGTAAAAAAAATATATATTTTTTTAAAAGGCCCCAAAGTTCTTATTATATTCTGTTGATACATTCTTACATATATATATATATATATATATATATATATATATATATATATATATATATATATATATATATATATATATATATATATATATATGTATATATATAAATTTCGGAAAAAAAATGTCAGAAAAAAGCCCAATGACCCAAAATGCTTAAAATTGTTTCATTATAGTCTGTTGATACATTCTTAAGTATTGTCGGTCCAAAGAAATACCATGTTATAGAATGTCGGGAAAAAAAACAAAAAAAAAAACGTCATAGTATAGAATGTCGGAAAAATTTCAAAATAAAGTTGATTTTTTTTTTTTAAAAGCCCCGAAATGCTAAAAATGATTTTATTATAGTCTGTTGATATTTTATTGATTGATATATTTTATATTATAATATGTCGAAAAATGTAAAAATCGTAAAAAATTAAATAAAAAAAATGTAAAAGACCCAAAATGCGTAATATGGTACTTTTGTAGTCTGTTGATACTTTTTATTGCACAATATGTCCAAAAATGATAGAAAACACCATATAAAAAATAAAAAAAAATAAAAAAAATCTATAGTACGGCAACATTTTTCAAGAAAAGGTCATATACATTTTAAATGCCCCAAAATGCTTAAAATGGTTTCTTGATAGTCTGTTAATACATTTTAAAGAATTGTTGGTTAAAAAAAAAAAAAAAAAATATTAAAGAATGTCCAAAAAAAAAAAACGTCACATCATTCTATGTCGAGAAAATGTCAAAAAAGTCATAGTATGGCAAATTTTTCAGAAAAAGGTCATAAAATTTGGCCAGAAAAATGCTAAAAATGATTTTAATAATATTATTAACCTAAGTCGAAAAATGTAAAAAATTGTACAAAACATTTAAAAGCCCCCAAATACTTACTAGTATGTTGATATATTTTATTGCACAATATGTCCGACAATGACAGAAAAACACCATATTGTAGAATGTCCAAAAAATGTTAAATAATAAAAAAAAAACACATACTATAGTAAATTATAGTAAATATAGTAAATTTTTAAATTTTTTCAAGAAAAGGTCATAAAATTTGTAAATGCACCAAAATTCTTATAATGGTTTTATTGTAGTCTGTTGATACATATTAAACTATTGTCAGTCCAAAAATGACAGAAAAACACTGATTATAGGATGTCTGAAAATGAACCAAAAGAAACCACATACTACAGATCTCACGTTTCTTATCAGACAGCGCAGCCTGGTGGACACTTAATGAACTACAAGTAAGCAATGCTTCTTTCAATTATTGGGGAATTATTGACTGATCCTAATGATTTTTCATGGGCACACGAGGGTCAGAAGTCATGCTCAACTGCTTTTTTTTTTCCTTTTAAAACAACATTTCCTCATGAAATTTGAGAGAAAAGGTGCCAACAGAGGAGCCATTAATAACACTACTAATACTGATAAAAAAATAATAATTCTAATAATAATACACATTATTTGCAGAACACCTTTTATTCAAGACTTTAAGCTCAAAAAACTTCACTTAAAAATATTTTTAAAAATGCCAAAAAATGTCAGTGTTAAATTATGGGATTTTATATAAATCTATATATCCCATAAAAGGACAGGATTAAATTTGAAGGTAAAAAAATATTGGCCTCCTGCTGCTGAATACTGTTGAATACTGTTGAATACTGCCGAATACTGCAGAATACTGCTTAATACTGTTGAATACTGCTGAATACTGCCAAATACTGCTGTATACTGCAGAATACTGCAGAATACTGCGGAATACTGCAGAATACTGCAGAATACTGCGGAATACTGCAGAATACTGCAGAATACTGCGGAATACTGTTGAATAGTGCAGTATACTGCAGAATACTGCTGAATACTGTTGAATACTGCAAAATACTGCTGAATACTGCTAAATACTGCAAAATACTGCTGAATACTGCTAAATACTGCCGAATACTGCTAAATATACTACAATATTACATGCATATTAATTTAATTTCAAGTCAGGATCTATGGGTAAAATGTGGTTTCAGCACATATTTTGGGCCATTTTCAGCTCAACAGCGTGAATTTTAGATCATTTTTCCCGTATTTAAAAACCAAATTTAAAAAGAACAGTTCAGTTTAATGTCTTAAATGAATTATTGGAAGATAAATCAAATAGTACTCGCAACTGTCGGATCAATTATGTCAAAGAAAACACTGACTCTAATAAAACTTTTAATTCCAAACTCATGAACGGCATGCTTTTCTTAAGCATGTTTTTAAAAGAGGACACTCTTTTTTTCTTTTTCTTTTCTCAGCTTATTTGCTTCTTTGAGCCTTTGGAACAACCAGCTTGTCTCTGTGTGCCCGAATAAGATTATCAGCTGCTGCACCTGAATCAAACAAACAGGCTGGTTAATGAGTATAAAAAACTATCATGCACTTTGCAACTCAGCGGAAAGATTCAGATAACAGAAGTAGGCGGTTCTTGGGACACTCATTTTATACTTTAAGCAGAAAGTCTCTGTAATAATAACAGGTTTTGAAGTAAAAACAAAAACAAAAAGAGAAAAGAAAAGAAAAGAAAAGAACAGAAAAGAAAAGAAGAGCCATCCTCTCCTAACGTCGTGTTTCCTCCACTCCTTTTACTCTGTTTTTGCCCGTCTCCTCTCTTTTCAGACTTTCTGAAAATTGATTTTAGAGTGATTTTAGAGTCTAAACAATGTGCACAGACTGACAGTAAAAGACCGTAAAATGATAATTACTAACTAATAATTCAGTTTCAGTAACAATGAAACACCATAAATGTATATATCAGCCAAAACAGTTTTATAAAATACATTACTCCACTGTAGAATACACTGGCACCGTTTGTGACAAAAATATACTGTAATATACAAGCCACCACTGTGATTTTTTACATTCATTTTTGTAAAAATACTTTGTACTGAACACCATATCTCTAACAAAAATATACTGTTATATTTAATGGTAAAATCTTTAATTTATGCGGCATTTATAAAGTATTTTCTTGTCAATCATATGTCAGAACAGCGTTTATTTTGATGGAAAAACATAATATTTTTTACAGTAAAATATGGAATAAAATGGCAATCTTAAACGTGAAATCAACAGTGCTAATACCATTTTACCGTAATATTAGAAAAAGTTGCACCGTATTTATTACGGTAAACTTCTGGCAACCATAGCTGCTGGTTTTTTACTGTAAAAACAACAGGGGTTTTTTTTTTTTACAGTGTATTGGTGCTGCAATTAGGGAGACTATTCCTAGAGAGACCCTAGAGATGAGCTTTTCTTCATATAGCTGCTAAAAAGTGACCAAAATGAAGCTTAAAATTGTGACATTTCTGTCAAAATCACTTTATTCTACATGTGTAATTTAAAACGTCGCCAGAAATAAAACTGTTTGGAATAACCAGATGTTAAAAACATTAAATTCTGCCCCTCAGTGACACTGTGAAGCCATGATTGATTCTGCTGAGACAAATATTCACTGAAAATCTGTTTACACAGAGCTGAGAGGAGAGGTTTTTTCCAATGTTCATGACACTTGCGGGCCAAAGTGTTGTAAGTGTATTTTATTAAATAAAAATAAATAAACTGGTGGGTTTCTACCTCATATTTAGTCACCTTTGTATTGCTCAAACAGAGTTAACATGTTTTTGTTTCCATCAGAGCTTTGGTGGAATTTATCAGAGAGAAGAAAAACTGATAAGCAGTCACACTAAAAGGCCTCAGCATTAAGATAAGTGTGTGTCTGTGTGTGTGTATTAATAAACACGGTGTATGGACAGCTGTGACTGCATGAGAAGCTTTAGTCAAAATGTTCCACCAGCCTGCAGCAGCTTGTTTGTTTCTCACCTGCACACAGATCATATGGAGTAATCTGATACCTTGAATCAAACTGTCAAACAAAAAAACTCTCCCCACATAAATACACGTTTTTAGCACTAATTGCAAAATGCATTTTTTTTTTAGAATGTATATTGTTCTTAAAATTGCATTACCTCAGCACTTGTCAGCACTATCTTATATTAAAGCTCAGCTGTCCTTGTTTTAAACATGGACTGTGTACATGTGTATACAGACTTTATACATTCCACATTTTTAACAAAGAAATACACGTTTTTAGCACTAACTACAAAATGCAATTTTTTTAAAATGTATATTGTTGTAATATTATATTACTTTTACTGGACATTATGGCTTGTTTAAGAATTTAAACTCAAAACGTCTTGCCAAATAATGCATCCCCCCCTAACTTTGTCTCTGGATAACTGAGAGTGAAATGCTTTTATCAGCTCATAATTTTGACTGAGTGGACAGTGTGAATTTCATACATGTAACATTAATTTTGACTGAAATTACAGGGGGATGCTAGCCTGGCATACTGCCTTTCAATTTAATTTCGAACCTGCAGGCGGTCTGGCAACTACGGCTGTTTCTTATCCCTGTTTTAGGGATCCAATCACAGAACGGGGAGGGACGGCAAGACGATGACGCGTACTACTCGGCAGATGGAAGCTTGTAGTTTTGTAGTTTTCTTACGGATCCAACATGGCTGCAGCAGACGCAAAGCTCTCTTTGGATCTAGCTGTAGACGGTGTTTTAAATAGTTTAGAGCCAAAGTTTATTTTAAAAGAAGAACAACGTTTGACTTTACACTCTTGTTTCACCACCAAAAAGGATGTTTTAGCCTTGCTTCCGACAGGATTTGGCAAAAGTCTAATCTACCGACTAGCCCCGCTACCGCTCGCTGCTGTAACCACGGTGATCTGACTACGAGCCGAGGATCAGCGGCGCCGCCCAGACACCCCCAGCAGCTCGTCTATTGACCATAAAATCAGTGGATGTGTGTGGCTGAATGACATGAGGGGGAATAAGGCGTAAAAATAAATAATATTGCAGAAAGCGAGAACTGGAGAAGCAAAGCAGCAAGCAACACTCTCTCACAGACACACACACACACACACACATACACACCAACACTGCCAGTAGACTGTGAGCAGCCAGAGTCAGAACATACTGCAGAAAAACGTTGCAGAAGCAGAATTGAGCATTTTAGTCTCAAAGTAGAGATGGGCTAGTCTGGCTATGTAAACATTAATTTCTGTCGCTCTACAAACGTCATCTGGTATAACTGATACGATTGGCTAAGAGCTACCTACAGACGCTTATGATAGACATTCGTAGCGCCCAATAAACGGCTCTGGAGGATCATAAACCACGCCTCCTCTATGGAGAAATGAATGGCTGGTGTCCAGACTAATCTCATTTGTGAGAGGTGGACAGTCAATTTTAACATCTTGTGTGAATTAATTAATGTATTGACTTATTATGCTACCTATACACCAGACAACTTTGAAAAGATTTGGAAAAGACTCCCAGAAAACTATCAGCTCACACCTGCTCACATCTAAAGACAAGTCTTTAGAGTTTTTAATCCCACTACACACTGAGATTTTAGACAGACTGTCAATCTTGCAAGGTAACTATTTACAAGACTACAACTAGATACTTTTAGCAGTTTTTTCATACCATGCAATTTTTCCCTCATCATGCTCTTCGTAAAAACGTACTAAATGGAGAAGAAGCAACTTTTGGCTCCAGCTGCTCTAGTGTGTGCAGTGGTTTGTGTTGAAAAAAACAACAACAATAAAAAGGAGAATAGACGCCACAAAAGGCCCCTCACAAAGCGGAAAAAGGGTTTCTGTTTTTCTGACATGATAAGTTGACTATTTTACAGTAAAAATAGATATAAGGAAGAATAAAGGAAAGGAACATTTAGAAATGAATTCATGACATACATTTATGTCCAGTTTAATTATAATGTGTTTAATTGAATAATTATATTATCAGCTCCATCAACTTTCATTTAGTTAATCATACATTAATTATCGATTATTTATTACTTATTTATGTATAGGCCTACATTTCTTTATACATTTTAACTGGGTCTCCTTTCTGTTCTCTTTACTAAGAAACAGCGCCCCCAAAATCCGTTTGCAATCACCAGATCCTGTTAAAAACATTAAATTCTGCTCCTCAGAGACACTGTGAAGACATGATTGATTCGGCTGAGACCAACGGTCACGTGACAAATATTCACTGAGAATCTGTTTACACAGAGCAGAGAGGAGAGGACAGGGGAGGCTGTTTACACAGAGAGGAGAGGTCAGGAGAGGCTGTTTACGCAGAGAGGAGAGGTCAGGAGAAGCTGGAAACATGACAATACTTCAATATGTACGGCATGTGAAGACCCTTTTTTTTCGAATGTTCAGGACACTTGTGGGCAAAAGTGTTTTTATGCATAAATTCTATTTTATTATTTATTTATTTGAAATCGGAGGGTTTCTATGCCGACTTTAGTGACCTTTGACCCCTGACAAGAGTTCAGCAGCTTTGTTTTGCTCAAACAGAGTTAAAGTATTTTTGTTTCCACCAGAGGGCTCGAGGGAACAGATATTTAATTTCAATGACTTTTGAGAACGAAATTAATTAAAATATAAGATATAAAAGACTGTCACAACGTTCTGACAGAGGTCAGTTTTTATATTAAGTTATAATTTATCTGATAGAAAAAAAACTGATAACCAGACACACTAAAAGGCCTCAGCATTAAGATAAGTGTGTGTCTGTATGTGTATTAATAGCCTGCAGCAGCTTGTTTGTTTCTCACCTGCACACAGAGCATATTGAGTAATCTGAGACCTTGAATCAAACCCCCCTCCCCTGAAGTTTTGACCCAATATAAGACAGGCTGACTGGACCTCTGCACCTTTGTGAAGACGTGTAAACTGAAGTTTTCTCCCTTTGATTCATGACTTTGTTCTCACTAATGCTGGTTCTTCTCCTCATTCACTGTCCACCTCTTTAAATGTAATTGTAGTGACTACTATCAATTAAACAAGCTGCTTAGAGGCAAAGTGGGCTCTTAACTGATTAATTCCAACAAATCCATACTAAAGTGCAGAGATGACAATAATAATAACTAGAAAATTTCCTCTGGGGAAATTTTGAAAGGGCCACGGGGGCTACTGCCGGTGTGTGTACACTATGATGAGATTCTTCAGAGATTTCAAACTATGCCCTTTAACCTCAAAATGTGTGTGTGTGTGTGTGTGTGTGTGTGTGTGTGTGTGTGTGTAATTAAATACATAAAGTTACTGTGTGTCTGTGTGTGTGTGTGTGTGTGTGTGTGTGTGTGTGCGTGCGCGTGCGCGTGTGTGTGTGTGTGTTTGAAGCATGTGTATGCATGTGTGAGGAGTGTGCGTGCTTACGCGCATGTGTGTGTGTGTGTGTGTGTATCTGTAACTGTAATCACATCAAAGATCAAAGGCAATCAGATCAAAGCAATCAACAGAATTAACTGACACCTGTTAATCAAAGAGTGACTGCAGCCAGAGGTGGACTGGAATTTCTGGTCTCAAACAGAAAGCATTTTTGGCAAAACCATAATACCTATCATTGATCCGACTTCACTTTGAGCGTCCCGAGTTCTGAACATCTACATATGATTTTTTGAAAAAAAAATGTAAAGAGCGATCTAAAAAAACTGTTCCATCTTCCTTTTTTACGAAATCTTCCTGTGTTTTTAATATGGGAGCCAATGAGGCTGTTGGTGGTGTTGAAATTATGCCGGAGAAGTAGACGTTTAAAAATGTCCAATTATTGTTCTTTTTCGCTCATTTTTTGTCGTCCGTCCCATTCATTTCAATGCATTAATTAATTTCACCTAGAGACTCCATTTAAACTTTAAATAGTAGACACAAATCTTGTGTATCGGTGTATTAATCCATGTTTCGATAGGTCTTATAGTTTTTTATCAATCCCTGTTCAATAACCATGATCATTTTTGGAGAAATTCTGAGATTTTAATGGGTGTGTATTGCACGGAATGTTCGTGTCACAATGTGTGACATCATCGCCAGAGTGTAGAGGGAGAGAAAAAATTGTCAAAAAATAAAATTGAAAACTGCGCTCCAGGCCGCAAATTTCACTCTACAGAGATAATTTATAAATAGAAACGTAGGAAAATTTGTCTTCTCACTCACAATCCTCTGGTAAAGCTGTCAGAGTTATAGTTTTGGCGTAGGACGCACAGATGCACCACCAACACGCACCAACAGCCTCATTGGCTCCCATATTAAAAACACCGGAAGATTTCAGAAAAAGGGACATTTTACAGTTTTTGTAGATCGCTCTAACAAAGCTATTTTTTCATTTTTCTTGAAATATAAAAATTCTAAAAAAAATATATGTAGACGTTCTTGAAGAACTCAGGATGCTCAAAGTGAAGTCGGATCAATGATAGGTATTATGGTTTTGCCAAAATGCTTTCTGTTTGAGGCCAGAAATTTCAGTCTGTCCACCTCTGCTGTCACTATGCCGGAACAGGTGTCAATTAATTCTGTTGATTGCTTTGATCTGATTGCCTTTGATCTTTGATGTGATTACAGTTACAGATACACACACACACATGCGCGTAAGCATGCACACTCCTCACACTTGCATACATATGCTTCAAACACACATGCACACACACACACACACACACACAGGTAACTTTATGTGATTTTAATTACACACACACACACACACACACACACACACACACAGGTAACTTTATGCGATTTTCAAAGGCTTTGTTAGATTACAGTGGGTAGTGATGCTTTTTTCATTAAATATTACACTATGCTCTCAACACACACACACACACACACACACACACACACACACATATATATATATATATATATATATATATATATATGTATAGTCATAGTTATTGTTCCCCTTGAACAGAAGTTTCTGTCATGGCTAGACGTGCAGTCAGAAGAGCTGATCAGAGTGATCCGTGACAAAGGAGGAGCAACATGTGAAAAAGGCTACTGCTGTCATGCAAACTTTAGATCAGGTATGTCTGTGTGACCTAATGGGAGCCTTGGTAGCTAAGTGTGCTGTCTGTTTCTCTGTATTACTTTACATCAGTACTGTCGGAATATTAAGATCGGTCAGTGAACAGATAATTATTGCCTCACCTAAGTCAATTTAAAAAAAACAGACATTCCCGTTTTGAAACTTTATTTTGAAGTTCTGTCTTGATTTGTCTATAATTTGAGAATGAGATCAGCAGTGAGACAGAGTGAAGGAAAACTGATAACCAGTCACACTAAAAGGCCTCAGCATTAAGATAAGTGTGTGTCTGTGTGTGTATTAATAAACACAGTGTATGCACAGCTGTGACTGCATTAGAGGCTTTAAGTCAAACTTTTCCAGCAGCCTGCAGCAGCTTGTATTTTCTCACCTGCACACAGATCACATTGAGTAATCTGAGACCTTGAATCAAACCTCCCTCCCCTGAAGTTTTGACCCAATATAAGACAGGCTGACTGGACCTCTGCACCTTTGTGAAGACGTGTAAACTGGACAATGAGGGCTGTTGTTGTTGGTTTGCTGCTGCTCGGTCTGTGTGGGTCAGGAGCTCAGGGGGAGGTTCAGGAGACGGAGACAAGAGATGCAGGTGAGGAGACCACAAAGCAAACCACACCTGACATCTGGGCGGAGGTGAGGGCTCTGAGGGACATGGTGGTGGAGCTCAAGGTGGAGCTGAGGAACGTGGAGGCCACGGTGAAGGACAGCGAGAGCCAGGTGGATGAACTGAAAGCTGAGCTGATCGTCACCAAGATGCAGGTGGAGCAGCTGCAGAGAGAGACTTCAGGTACACACTGATTACTTTTATGAGTCTGTAAGATGAGGTTTAATATACTGTAAATAATGTGTTATGATGTTAACAGCGTGCTCTGTGATGTCATTGCATTAACTCCAGACTGAGCTGCAGTGAGGCTGAACTTGTTTTAGAAGATCATGTGACCACTCACAAACAAACCAAACTTCTTCTGTGTTTCAGCCCAAGCTGCAGACCTGATGTCTTTGGAAACTCGACTGACTGCCACCGAGAGCAAAACACGTAACCTAGAAAAAGAGAATGCAGGTATTTCACTGACAAATATGATGTTTAATAATAAAATATCCAAAAAAGTTATGACACTGCAGGAAACATAAATAGTCATAAAACATAATCTGACTCAAATAAACATTTTCTGTCTTTGAAGTTTTTACATCAATTTATAATTTATCAAAGACAAAAAAAACCCTGTTAACCAGTCGCAGTAAAAGGCCTCAGCATTAAGATAAGTGTGTGTCTGTGTGTATTAATAAACACAGTGTATGCACAGCTGTGACTGCAAGAGAGGCTTTCAAACAGAATCAGTTGCTTGACCCATTTTCATATTATGGTTTGATCGCTCCTTTCGGACATTTATAAACGTTTCACAGATGAGATGAGGGTTTAAATACTGTAAATAATGTGTTGTGCATGTTAACAGCGTGCTCTGTAATGTCATTATATTAACTCCAGACTTGCAGACCAGACTGAGCAGCAGTGAGGCTGAACTTCTCCTCAGCAAGTCCAGGATCGAGCAGCTGGAGAGAGAAAATGCAGGTGATGAAGTGTGTCCGTGCATTGATTAACTTTTTACCAGTTCCAGAAGCCTTTAAATTTTAATATGCACATGATGATTAATCTACATTAAACTCATTTTAAAGATCATGTGACCACTCACAAACGACACCAAACTTCTTTTGTTTTACAGTCCAGAAAACTCGACTGACTGCCACCGAGAGCAAAACAAGTGACCTAGGAAAAGAGAATGCAGGTATTTTACTGACAAACATGATGTTTAATAAGCTTCATGGTTTGTTGTCATTATTTCAACCTGTGTTAAAAGTGTTATAGACAAAAAAGTTGTGGTGCTGTAGAAAACATTAATAGTAATAATACAACAGTTTCAACATTTTCTGTCTTTGTAGAGTTTTAAATTGAATATTGCCTCAAAGGATTGCAAATTGATTGCACTACAGCCTGCTCTGTAATGTTATTATATTACCTCCAGACTTGCAGTCCAGACTGAGCAGCAGTGAGACTGAACTTCTCCTCAGCAAGTCCAGGATCGAGCAGCTGGAGAGAGAAAATGCAGGTGATGATTTTATCTCTTAATCACAACACACACATACATGCATTACATATATAGGCCAGGTGAAGTTAAATGAATGACTACTTTGCATTAACAGAGGAACCGAAGGTGGCCTTTTACACAGCTCTGACTAATGCAAGAGACGTTGGACCATTCAACACAGACATCACACTGAAATTCAGCAAAGTCTTCACCAACATTGGCGATGCTTACAGTCCTAATACAGGTAATTTACTGCAGGTCACATGAACGTGTTTACTCATGTAAATCTACATTTGTCACTGTTTATTTGTTTTCTACTCTTTAGGTTTCTTCACAGCACCAGTCAGAGGGGTCTACTACCTCCAGTTCACTGCGACTGGGATCCAAGCAGGTCCCATTGGTGTAAATGTGTACAAGAACAACCAGAAAATCATGCATAATTGGGACTATAAGGAACAGGGAGGTGCGGAACAGTTGACTAACTCTGTTGTCTTGGAGCTGATGGCAGGAGATGAAATCCACCTGCTTCTCCCAGCAGGTTATTCTCTCTTTGACGACGGCCATAACCGCAGCACCTTCAGTGGCGCCCTACTCTTCACACTGTGAGGATGATTTGTCACAAACCCAGTCATTGTTGGCTACACTGTGATTTACTGCATGTATCTGCATCTGACTTCTCTGTTGTGTCATCGCATGAAAGCAGCATTCAAATAAATCACAGACTGAAACAATCAGAAAATAAGTTTTCTCCCTCTGATTCATGACTTTGTTCTCGCTAATGCTGGTTCCTCTCCTCATTCACTGTCTACGTCTCTGGCCCAGCACCTCTCTCTCTTTCTCTCTCTCTCTCTCTCTCTCTCTCTCTCTCACAGGGATCAACTTTGAATTCTGTTTACAACTCAGAAAGAAATCAACATCACCTTTTTAAATGTAACATTTCATATCTTGACTTTAGTTTTTCTCTTTACTGAATTTAAATGAAGTTTGCTTCAGAAATGAAAGGGTTTCTGTCCTCAACCCTGTTATCCAATCAGATTTTTTTTTGTCTCTAGGCAGATAAAAAGGTAGCTGGCTCACTCATTGGTGAGGCCTTCAAGTGGGCGTGGTCTCAAAGTTAATTTTCTCCTGATTTGTCTGTCAGAAAAATGCCAAGACATGTGGCCTGTAAATAAAAATGGTGTCAATTGTTTTACTTTTGTCACTCTGGGACCAAAGACACTGAGCTCACTTTTCATTTCAACCACTCTGACAGCATCCAATCAGGTGGCAGACTGAAAAAAACAGACCCCAAACTGTAAATGAGTCATTAATATTGAACATATCAAGTGTTACAAAAGCTTATGTTGGAAAAATAATCAAAACGAAGCTTGAAATTGTGATATTTCTGTCAGAATCACTTTATTCTTCCGATTGCTTAAAAGTCACCAAAAATAAACAGTTTGTAATATCCAGATCCTGTTAAAATCATAAAATTCTGACACGGCAAATATTCACTGAAAATCTGTTAACACAGAGCCGAGTGGAGAGGACAGGAGAGGCTAGAAACAATACTTCAATATTTATAGCACGTGGAGACTTAATTTTTTTCCTTGGAAAAGTGTTGTGTATATAAATTCCATTATATTATTTTATATTTTTAAATTGCAGGTTTTTACCACATGTATAGTGACCTTTGACCCCTGACAAGAATTCAGCACCTTTGTTTTGCTCAAACAGAGTTAAACTATTTTTGTTTCCACCAGAGGGCTCAAGAGAACAGATATTTAATTTAAATGACTTTTAAGAATTAAATTAATTAAAATATAAGATAAAAAAGACTGTCACAATGTTCTGACAGAGGTCAGTTTTTATATTAAGTTATAATTTATCAGAGAGAAGAAAAACTGATAATCAGTCGCACTAAAAGGCCTCAGCATTAAGATAAGTGTGTGTCTGTGTGTGTATTAATAGCCTGCAGCAGCTTGTTTGTTTCTCACCTGCACACAGAGCATATTGAATATTCTGAGACCTTGAATCAAACCCCCCTCCCCTGAAGTTTTGACCCAATATAAGACAGGCTGACTGGACCTCTGCACCTTTGTGAAGACGTGTAAACTGGACAATGAGGGCTGTTGTTGTTGGTTTGCTGCTGCTCGGTCTGTGTGGCTCAGGAGCTCAGGGGGAGGTTCAGGAGACGGAGACAAGAGATGCAGGTGAGGAGACCACAAAGCAAACCACACCTGACATCTGGGCGGAGGTGAGGGCTCTGAGGGACATGGTGGTGGAGCTCAAGGTGGAGCTGAGGAACGTGGAGGCCACGGTGAAGGACAGCGAGAGCCAGGTGGATGAACTGAAAGCTGAGCTGATCGTCACCAAGATGCAGGTGGAGCAGCTGCAGAGAGAGACTTCAGGTACACACTGATTACTTTTATGAGTCTGTAAGATGAGGTTTAAAATACTGTAAATAATGTGTTGTGATGTTAACAGCATGCTCTGTGATGTCATTGCATTAACTCCAGACTGAACAGCAGTGAGGCTGAACTTGTTTTAGAAGATCATGTGACCACTCACAAACAAACCAAATTTCTTCTGTGTTTCAGTCCAAGCTGCAGACCTGATGTCTTTGGAAAGTCGACTGACTGCCACAGAGAGCAAAACACGTGACCTAGAAAAAGAGAATGCAGGTATTTCACTGACAAACGTGATGTTTAATAAGCTTCGTGCTTTGTTGTCATGCATTGTTGTATTTCAACTTGTGTTAAAAGTCTCATATCCAAAAAAGTTATGACACTGCAGAAAACATAAATAGTAATGAAACATAATCTGACTCAAATTAACATTTTCTGTCTTTGTGGAGTTTTTATATTAATTTATAATTTATCAAAGACAAAAAAACCCTGATAACCAGTCGCAGTAAAAGGCCTCAGCATTAAGATAAGTGTGTGTCTGTGTGTATTGATAAACACAGTGTATGCACAGCTGTGACTGCATGAGAGGCTTTCAAACAGAATCAGTTGCTTGACCCATTATTATAGTGTAGTTTGATCTCTCCCTTTGGACATTTATAAACGTTTCAGGTACATTTTGGGTGTTCGTTTCACAGATAACATGAGAGTTAAAATACTGTAAATAATGTGTTGTGCATGTTAACAGCGTGCTCTGTGATGTCATTATATTACCTCCAGACTTGCAGACCAGACTGAGCAGCAGTGAGACTGAACTTCTCCTCAGCAAGTCCAGGATCGAGCAGCTGGAGAGAGAAAATGCAGGTGATGAAGTGTGTCTATGCACTGATGAACTTTTTGTGAGCTCCAGAATAAAACTTTACAGGTCTATGTGGTATGGACAAGATAAGAGAGCATTTGTGAAACTTGAGCTTACTGTATAAAATGAGCTTCTGTGACCTCTAGGATAATCACAGCCTCATGAAACTTTACAACCACAAACTAGAGACTTAGACCTATGTATCTTGACAATAAGGGGTTTTCCCAGCAGGCAACACAACGAAAGTGCTCACCATCTAATCACCGAAAATACAGAAATCTCCAAGTTTTTGAAAGCAAATGACAGCATGGATTTCTTCCATGGTGTTCCTCAATGTCTTGGTGAGTTAATGTGGTATTTTAGTAGGATTTTTAAATGTTCTTGAGTAAAAGAAAAAAATGCAAATCTGTGTAACAAATTATATTAGCCCTAAAATTGGTACAATAACTTATCTGACTAAACCCTTATACACACAATCATTTTAATTAACAAATGAATGGATTTATTTCATATTATTACAGATTTGTGACTAGAACAACTTGACACACTCCACTTAAAGACCCCCTGTCCTCCAACCAAAAGGACGGTAATATTAGGGGTGGAGTGGAAAAGGATCAATGGTAAAAAAGTATATATATATATACATAAATACTAATAACAACTTTGTTGTCAGACTGACATGTTTTGACAAATGCCCTCTTTTTCAACTTCCTCTAAACTTAATCAAGACGTGACTAGTGTGAATTATTGTAACATTCACAGTGGTTGTTTTGAAAAGCTCCAGCAATTTATCTACCTTGACTTTGTTTCACAGATAAGATGAGGGTTAAAATACTGTAAATAATGTGTTGTGCATGTTAACAGTGTGCTCTGTAATGTCATTATATTAACTCCAGACTTGCAGACCAGACTGAGCAGCAGTGAGTCCAGGATCGAGCAGCTGGAGAGAGAAAATACAGGTGATGATTTTATCTTCTTAATAAGAACACACACACACATATATATTACATATATAGTCCAGGTGAAGTTAAATGACTTTAACTTATTTGCGTTAACAGAGAAACCGAAGGTGGCCTTTTACACAGCTCTGACTACTGCAGGACAGGTTGGACCATTCAACACAGACATCACACTGAAATACAGCAAAGTCTTCACCAACATTGGTGATGCTTACAGTCCTCATTCAGGTAATTTACTGCAGGTCACATGAACATGTTTACTCATGTAAATCTACATTTGTTACCAATTTCCATTTTCTACTCTGTAGGTTTCTTCACAGCACCAGTCAGAGGGGTCTACTACCTCCAGTTCACTTTGTGTGGGAACCACGCAGGTCACATGGGTGTAAATGTGTACAAGAACAGCCAGGCGATCATGCGTAATGGCGAGTGGAAGGAAGAGGCAGGTGTGGAACATTTCACTAACTCTGTTGTCTTGGAGCTGATGGCAGGAGATGAAATCCACCTGGTTCTCCCATCAAGTTATTCTCTCTATGACAACAGCAATAACCACAGCACCTTCAGTGGTGCCCTACTCTTCACACTGTGAGGATGATTTGTCACAAACCCAGTCATTGTTGGCTACACTGTGATTTACTGCATGTATCTGCATCTGATTTATCTGTTGTGTCATCACATGAAAGCAACATTCAAATAAATCATAGACTGTTAAAACAATCAGAAAATAAGTTTTATCCCTCTGATTCTCACTAATGCTGGTTGCTCTCCTCATTCACTGTCTACGACAAAAAACAAGCCCCAAACTGTAAATGAGTCATTAATGTTGAACATATCAAAGGTTACAAAAGCTTATGTTGGAGAAAGTAACCAAAACAAAGCTTGATATTGCGATATTTCTATCAGAATCACTTTATTCTACATGTCTCATTTAAAAAGTTGCCAAAAATAAACTGTTTGTAAAAACCAGATCCTGTTAACAACATTAAATTCTGCTCCTCAGCAACACTGTGAAGCCATGATTGATTCTGCTGAGACGAAAGGTCACGTGACAAATATTCACTGAAAATCTGTTTACACAGAGCACAGAGGAGAGGTCAGGAGAGACTGGAAACATGACAATACTTTACAATTTCCAGAATGAAGAAACACATTTTTCCCCCAATGTTCAGGACACTTGTGGGCAAAAGTGTTGTTTATGTATAAATTCCATTTTATTATTTATTTATTTTTCTAAATTGGAGTGTTTCTACCACATGTTTAGTGACCTTTGACGCCTGACAAGAGTTCAGCACCTTTGTATTGCTCAAACAGAGTTAAAGTATTTTTGTTTCCACCAGAGGGCTCAAGGGAACAGATATTTAATTTAAATGACTTTTAAGAATTAAATTAATAAAAATATAGGATCTAAAAGACTGTCACAATGTTCTGACAGAGGTCAGTTTTTATATTAATTTATAATTTATCAGAGAGAAAAAAAAACTGATAAGCAGTCGCACTAGAAGGCCTCAGCATTAAGATAAGTGTGTGTCTGTGTGTGTATTAATAGCCTGCAGCAGCTTGTTTGTTTCTCACCTGCACACAGAGCAAATTGAGTAATCTGAGACCTTGAATCAAACCCCCCTCCCCTGAAGTTTTGACCCAATATAAGACAGGCTGACTGGACCTCTGCACCTTTGTGAAGACGTGTAAACTGGACAATGAGGGCTGTTGTTGTTGGTTTGCTGCTGCTCGGTCTGTGTGGGTCAGGAGCTCAGGGGGAGGTTCAGGAGACGGAGACAAGAGATGCAGGTGAGGAGACCACAAAGCAAACCACACCTGACATCTGGGCGGAGGTGAGGGCTCTGAGGGACATGGTGGTGGAGCTCAAGGTGGAGCTGAGGAACGTGGAGGCCACGGTGAAGGACAGCGAGAGCCAGGTGGATGAACTGAAAGCTGAGCTGATCGTCACCAAGATGCAGGTGGAGCAGCTGCAGAGAGAGACTTCAGGTACACACTGATTACTTCTATGAGTATGTAAGATGAGAGTTAAAATACTGTAAATAATGTGTTGTGATGTTAACAGCGTGCTCTGTGATGTCATTGCACTAACTCCAGACTGAGCAGCAGTGAGACTGAACTTGTTTTAGAAGATCATGTGACCACTCACAAACAAACCAAATTTCTTCTGTGTTTCAGTCCAAGCTGCAGACCTGATGTCTTTGGAAACTCGACTGACTGCCACCGAGAGCAAAACAAGTGACCTAGAAAAAGAGAATGCAGGTATTTCACTGACAAACGTGATGTTTAATAAGCTTCGTGCTTTGTTGTCATGCATTGTTGTATTTCAACTTGTGTTAAAAGTCTCATATCCAAAAAAGTTATGACACTGCAGAAAACATAAATAGTAATAAAACATTATCTGACTCAAATTAACATTTTCTGTCTTTGTGAAGTTTTTATATTAATTTATAATTTATCAAAGACAAAAAACCCTGATAACCAGTCGCAGTAATAGGCCTCAGCATTAAGATAAGTGTGTGTCTGTGTGTATTAATAAACGCAGTGTATGCACAGCTGTAACGGCATGAGAGGCTTTCAAACAGAATCAGTTGCTTGACCCATTATTATAGTGTAGTTTGATCTCTCCTTTTGGACATTTATAAACGTTTCAGGTACATTTTGGGTGTTCGTTTCACAGATAAGATGAGAGTTAAAATACTGTAAATAATGTGTTGTGCATGTTAACAGCGTGCTCTGTAATGTCATTATATTAACTCCAGACTTGCAGACCAGACTGAGCAGCAGTGAGACTGAACTTCTCCTCAGCAAGTCCAGGATCGAGCAGCTGGAGAGAGAAAATGCAGGTGATGGAGTGTGTCTATGCACTGATGAACTTTTTGTGAGCTCCAGAATAAAACTTTACAGGTCTATGTGGTATGGACAAGATAAGAGAGCATTTGTGAAACTTGAGCTTACTGTATAAAATGAGCTTCTGTGACCTCTAGGATAATCACAGCCTCATGAAACTTTACAACCACAAACTAGAGACTTAGACCTATGTATCTTGACAATAAGGGGTTTTCCCAGCAGGCAACACAACGAAAGTGCTCACCATCTAATCACCGAAAATACAGAAATCTCCAAGTTTTTGAAAGCAAATGACAGCATGGATTTCTTCCATGGTGTTCCTCAATGTCTTGGTGTGTTAATGTGGTATTTTAGTAGGATTTTTAAATGTTCTTGAGTAAAAGAAAAAAATGCAAATCTGTGTAACAAATTATATTAACCCTAAAATTGGTACAATAACTTATCTGACTAAACCCTTATACACTTCAATGATTTTAATTAACAAATTAATTGATTTATTTCATATTATTACAGATTTGTGACTATAACAACTTGACACACTCCACTTAAAGACCCCCTGTCCTCCAACCAAAAGGACGGTAATATTAGGGGTGGAGTGGAAAAGGATCAATGGTTAAAAAATATATATATATATATATATATATATATATATATATATATGTGTGTGTGTGTATGTATATATATATATATATATATATATATATATATATATATATATATATATATACATAAATAGTAATAACAACTTTATTGTCAGACTGACATGTTTTGACAAATGCCCTCTTTTTCAACTTCCTCTAAACTTAATCAAGACGTGACTAGTGTGAATTATTGTAACATTCACAGTGGCTGTTTTGAAAAGCTCCAGCAATTTATCTACCTTCACTTTGTTTCACAGATAAGATGAGGGTAAAATACTGTAAATAATGTGTTGTGCATGTTAACAGCGTGCTCTGTAATGTCATTATATTAACTCCAGACCTGCAGACCAGACTGAGCAGCAGTGAGACTGAACTTCTCCTCAGCAAGTCCAGGATCGAGGAGCTGGAGAGAGAAAATGCAGGTGATGATTTTAACTTCTTATTAAGAACATACACACATATACATTACATATTTAGTCCAGGTGAAGTTAAATGACTTTAACTTATTTGCGTTAACAGAGAAACCGAAGGTGGCCTTTTACACAGCTCTGACTGATGCAAGAGACGTTGGACCATTCAACACAGACATCACACTGAAATACAGCAAAGTCTTCACCAACATTGGTGATGCATACAGTCCTCATTCAGGTAATTTACTGCAGGTCACATGAACGTGTTTATTCATGTAAATCTTCATTTGTTACCATATTTTTATTCTACTCTGTAGGTTTCTTCACAGCACCAGTCAGAGGGGTCTACTACCTCCAGTTCACTTTGTGTGGGAACCAAGCTGGTTCCATGGGTGTAAATGTGTACAAGAACAGCCAGAGGATCATGCATAATGGGGAGTGGAAGGAAGAGGGAGGTGTAGAACATTTCACTAACTCTGTTGTCTTGGAGCTGATGGCAGGAGATGAAATCCATCTGGTTCTCCCATCAGGTTATTCTGTCTTTGACAACAGCAATAACTACAGCACCTTCAGTGGCGCCCTACTCTTCACACTGTGAGGATGATTTGTCACAAACCCAGTCATTGTTGGCTACACTGTGATTTACTGCATGTATCTGCATCTGATTTATCTGTTGTGTCATCACATGAAAGCAACATTCAAATAAATCACAGACTGTTAAAACAATCAGAAAATAAGTTTTATCCCTCTGATTCTCACTAATGCTGGTTGCTCTCCTCATTCACTGTCTACGACAAAAAACAAGCCCCAAACTGTAAATGAGTCATTAATGTTGAACATATCAAAGGTTACAAAAGCTTATGTTGGAGAAAGTAACCAAAACAAAGCTTGATATTGTGATATTTCTATCAGAATCACTCTATTCTACATGTCTCATTAAAAAAGTTGCCAAAAATAAACCGTTTGTTAAAACCAGATCCTGTTAAAGACTTTAAATTCTGCTCCTCAGAGACACTGTGAAGCCATGATTGATTCTCCTGAGACGAAAGGTCACGTGACAAATATTCACTGAAAATCTGTTTACACAGAGCACAGAGGAGAGGTCAGGAGAGACTGGACATGAACATGACAATACTTTACAATGTCCAGAATGAAGAAACACATTTTTCCCCCAATGTTCAGGACACTTGTGGGCAAAATTGTTGTTTATGTATGAATTCCATTTCATTATTTATTTATTTTTTCTAAATTTGAGTGTTTCTACCACATGTATAGTGACCTTTGACCCCTGACAAGAGTTCAGCACCTTTGTATTGCTCAAACAGAGTCAAAGTAATTTTGTTTCCACCAGAGGGCTCAAGGGAACAGATATTTAATATAAATTACTTTTATTAATGAAATGAATTAAAATATAAGATATAAAAGACTGTCACAATGTTCTGACAGAGGACAGTTTTTAAAATAATTTATAATTTATCAGAGAGACTGATACCCAGTCGCACTAAAAGGCCTCAGCATTAAGATAAGTGTGTGTCTGTGTGTGTATTAATAGCCTGCAGCAGCTTGTTTGTTTCTCACCTGCACACAGAGCATATTGAGTAATCTGAGACCTTGAATCAAACCCCCCTCCCCTGAAGTTTTGACCCAATATAAGACAGGCTGACTGGACCTCTGCACCTTTGTGAAGACGTGTAAACTGGACAATGAGGGCTGTTGTTGTTGGTTTGCTGCTGCTCGGTCTGTGTGGGTCAGGAGCTCAGGGGGAGGTTCAGGAGACGGAGACAAGAGATGCAGGTGAGGAGACCACAAAGCAAACCACACCTGACATCTGGGCGGAGGTGAGGGCTCTGAGGGACATGGTGGTGGAGCTCAAGGTGGAGCTGAGGAACGTGGAGGCCACGGTAAAGGACAGCGAGAGCCAGGTGGATGAACTGAAAACTGAGCTGATCGTCACCAAGATGCAGGTGGAGCAGCTGCAGAGAGAGACTTCAGGTACACACTGATTACTTCTATGAGTATGTAAGATGAGGGTTAAAATACTGTAAATAATGTGTTGTGATGTTAACAGCGTGCTCTGTCATGTTATTGCATTAACTACAGACTTGCAGACTAGACTGAGCAGCAGTGAGACTGAACTTCTCCTCAGCAAGTCCTGGATCGAGCAGCTGGAGAGAGAAAATGCAGGTGATGAAGTGTGTCCGTGAACTGATGAACTTATTGTTTAAATCAATATGAAGATGGACATGATGATTTATCTGGCTTTAGAAGATCATGTGACCATTTACAAATAAAATCAGATTTCTTCCGTGTTTCAGTCCAAGCTGCAGACCTGATGTCTTCAGAAACTCGACTGACTGCCACCGAGAGCAAAACAAGTGACCTAGAAAAAGAGAATGCAGGTATTTCACTGACAAACATGATGTTTAATAAGCTTCATGCTTTGTTGAGAGATGAGGGTTAAAATACTTTAAATAATGTGTTGTGCCTGTTAACAGCGTGCTCTGTAATGTCATTATATTAACTCCAGACCTGCAGACCAGACTGAGCAGCAGTGAGACTGAACTTCTCCTCAGCAAGTCCAGGATCGAGGAGCTGGAGAGAGAAAATGCAGGTGATGATTTTAACTTCTTATTAAGAACATACACACATATACATTACATATTTAGTCCAGGTGAAGTTAAATGACTTTAACTTATTTGCGTTAACAGAGAAACCGAAGGTGGCCTTTTACACAGCTCTGACTGATGCAAGAGACGTTGGACCATTCAACACAGACATCACACTGAAATACAGCAAAGTCTTCACCAACATTGGTGATGCATACAGTCCTCATTCAGGTAATTTACTGCAGGTCACATGAACGTGTTTATTCATGTAAATCTTCATTTGTTACCATATTTTTATTCTACTCTGTAGGTTTCTTCACAGCACCAGTCAGAGGGGTCTACTACCTCCAGTTCACTTTGTGTGGGAACCAAGCAGGTTCCATGGGTGTAAATGTGTACAAGAACAGCCAGAGGATCATGCATAATGGGGAGTGGAAGGAAGAGGGAGGTGTAGAACATTTCACTAACTCTGTTGTCTTGGAGCTGATGGCAGGAGATGAAATCCATCTGGTTCTCCCATCAGGTTATTCTGTCTTTGACAACAGCGATAACTACAGCACCTTCAGTGGCGCCCTACTCTTCACACTGTGAGGATGATTTGTCACAAACCCAGTCATTGTTGGCTACACTGTGATTTACTGCATGTATCTGCATCTGATTTATCTGTTGTGTCATCACATGAAAGCAACATTCAAATAAATCACAGACTGTTAAAACAATCAGAAAATAAGTTTTATCCCTCTGATTCTCACTAATGCTGGTTGCTCTCCTCATTCACTGTCTACGACAAAAAACAAGCCCCAAACTGTAAATGAGTCATTAATGTTGAACATATCAAAGGTTACAAAAGCTTATGTTGGAGAAAGTAACCAAAACAAAGCTTGATATTGTGATATTTCTATCAGAATCACTCTATTCTACATGTCTCATTAAAAAAGTTGCCAAAAATAAACCGTTTGTTAAAACCAGATCCTGTTAAAGACTTTAAATTCTGCTCCTCAGAGACACTGTGAAGCCATGATTGATTCTCCTGAGACGAAAGGTCACGTGACAAATATTCACTGAAAATCTGTTTACACAGAGCACAGAGGAGAGGTCAGGAGAGACTGGACATGAACATGACAATACTTTACAATGTCCAGAATGAAGAAACACATTTTTCCCCCAATGTTCAGGACACTTGTGGGCAAAATTGTTGTTTATGTATGAATTCCATTTCATTATTTATTTATTTTTTCTAAATTTGAGTGTTTCTACCACATGTATAGTGACCTTTGACCCCTGACAAGAGTTCAGCACCTTTGTATTGCTCAAACAGAGTCAAAGTAATTTTGTTTCCACCAGAGGGCTCAAGGGAACAGATATTTAATATAAATTACTTTTATTAATGAAATGAATTAAAATATAAGATATAAAAGACTGTCACAATGTTCTGACAGAGGACAGTTTTTAAAATAATTTATAATTTATCAGAGAGACTGATACCCAGTCGCACTAAAAGGCCTCAGCATTAAGATAAGTGTGTGTCTGTGTGTGTATTAATAGCCTGCAGCAGCTTGTTTGTTTCTCACCTGCACACAGAGCATATTGAGTAATCTGAGACCTTGAATCAAACCCCCCTCCCCTGAAGTTTTGACCCAATATAAGACAGGCTGACTGGACCTCTGCACCTTTGTGAAGACGTGTAAACTGGACAATGAGGGCTGTTGTTGTTGGTTTGCTGCTGCTCGGTCTGGGTGGGTCAGGAGCTCAGGGGGAGGTTCAGGAGACGGAGACAAGAGATGCAGGTGAGGAGACCACAAAGCAAACCACACCTGACATCTGGGCGGAGGTGAGGGCTCTGAGGGACATGGTGGTGGAGCTCAAGGTGGAGCTGAGGAACGTGGAGGCCACGGTAAAGGACAGCGAGAGCCAGGTGGATGAACTGAAAACTGAGCTGATCGTCATCAAGATGCAGGTGGAGCAGCTGCAGAGAGAGACTTCAGGTACACACTGATTACTTCTATGAGTATGTAAGATGAGGGTTAAAATACTGTAAATAATGTGTTGTGATGTTAACAGCGTGCTCTGTCATGTTATTGCATTAACTCCAGACTTGCAGACTAGACTGAGCAGCAGTGAGACTGAACTTCTCCTCAGCAAGTCCTGGATCGAGCAGCTGGAGAGAGAAAATGCAGGTGATGAAGTGTGTCCGTGAACTGATGAACTTATTGTTTAAATCAATATGAAGATGGACATGATGATTTATCTGGCTTTAGAAGATCATGTGACCATTTACAAATAAAATCAGATTTCTTCCGTGTTTCAGTCCAAGCTGCAGACCTGATGTCTTCAGAAACTCGACTGACTGCCACCGAGAGCAAAACAAGTGACCTAGAAAAAGAGAATGCAGGTATTTCACTGACAAACATGATGTTTAATAAGCTTCATGCTTTGTTGAGAGATGAGGGTTAAAATACTTTAAATAATGTGTTGTGCCTGTTAACAGCGTGCTCTGTAATGTTATTGCATTAACTCCAGACTTGCAGTCCAGACTGAGCAGCAGTGAGACTGAACTTCTCCTCAGCAAGTCCAGGATCGAGCAGCTGGAGAGAGAAAATGCAGGTGAAGATTTTATCTTCTTAATCAGAACACATTTGTACATAGATATCATATACAGTCTGGGTGAAGTTTATGACATGCACTAACTTTGTTTTGTTAACAGAGAAACCGAAGGTGGCCTTTTACACAGCTCTGACTGATGCAAGAGACGTTGGACCATTTAACACAGACATCACACTGAAATGCAGCAAAGTCTTCACCAACATTGGTGATGCTTACAGTCCTCATTCAGGTAATTTACTGCAGGTCACATGAACTTGTTTATTCATGTAAATATTCATTTGTTACCAATTTTTTATTCTACTCTGTAGGTTTCTTCACAGCACCAGTCAGAGGGGTCTACTACCTCCAGTTCACTGTGTGTGGTCACAAAGCAGGTCTCATGGGTGTCTATGTGTACAAGAACAGCCAGAGGATCATGCATAATGGGGAGTGGAAGGAAGAGGCAGGTTTGGAATTTTTCACTAACTCTGTTGTCTTGGAGCTGATGGCGGGGGATGAAATCTACCTGGTTCTCCCATCAGGTTATTCTGTCTTTGACAACAGCGATAACCGCAGCACCTTCAGTGGCGCCCTACTCTTCACACTGTGAGGATGATTTGTCACAAACCCAGTCATTGTTGGCTACACTGTGATTTACTGCATGTATCTGCATTTGATTTATCTGTTGTGTCATCACATGAAAGCAACATTCAAATAAATCATAGACTGTTAAAACAATCAGAAAATAATTTTTATCCCTCTGATTCTCACTAATGCTGGTTCCTCTCCTCATTCACTGTCTACCACACAAATCAAGCCCCAAACTGTAAATGAGTCATTAATGTTGAACATATCAAAGGTTACAAAAGCTTATGTTGGAGAAAGTAACCAAAACAAAGCTTGATATTGTGATATTTCTGTCAGAATCACTCTATTCTACATGTCTCATTAAAAAAGTTGCCAAAAATAAACCGTTTGTAAAAACACGATCCTGTTAAAGACTTTAAATTCTGCTCCTCAGACACTGTGAAGCCATGATTGATTCTGCTGAGACGAAAGGTCACGTGACAAATATTCACTGAAAATCTGTTTACACAGAGCACAGAGGAGAGGACAGGAGAGACTGGAAACATGACAATACTTTACAATGTCCAGAATGAAGAAACACATTTTTCCCCCAATGTTCAGGACACTTGTGGGCAAAAGTGTTGTTTATGTATAAATTTAATTTTATTGTTTATTTATTTTTCTAAATTGGAGTGTTTCTACCACATGTATAGTGACCTTTGACCCCTGACAAGAGTTCAGCACCTTTGTATTGCTCAAACAGAGTCAAAGTAATTCTGTTTCCACCAGAGGGCTCAAGGGAACAGATATTTAATTTAAATGACTTTTAAGAATGAAATAAATTATAATATAAGATATAAAAGACTGTCACAATGTTCTGACAGAGGTCAGTTTTTATATTAATTTATAATTTATCAGAGAGAAGAAAAACTGATACCCAGTCACACTAAAAGGCCTCAGCATTAAGATAAGTGTGTGTCTGTGTGTGTATTAATAGCCTGCAGCAGCTTGTTTGTTTCTCACCTGCACACAGAGCATATTGAGTAATCTGAGACCTTGAATCAAACCCCCCTCCCCTGAAGTTTTGACCCAATATAAGACAGGCTGACTGGACCTCTGCACCTTTGTGAAGACGTGTAAACTGGACAATGAGGGCTGTTGTTGTTGGTTTGCTGCTGCTCGGTCTGTGTGGGTCAGGAGCTCAGGGGGAGGTTCAGGAGACGGAGACAAGAGATGCAGGTGAGGAGACCACAAAGCAAACCACACCTGACATCTGGGCGGAGGTGAGGGCTCTGAGGGACATGGTGGTGGAGCTCAAGGTGGAGCTGAGGAACGTGGAGGCCACGGTGAAGGACAGCGAGAGCCAGGTGGATGAACTGAAAGTTGAGCTGATCGTCACCAAGATGCAGGTGGAGCAGCTGCACAGAGAGACTTCAGGTACACACTGATTACTTTTATGAGTATGTAAGATGAGGTTTAAAATACTGTAAATAATGTGTTGTGATGTCATTATATTAACTCCAGACTTGCAGACCAGACTGAGCAGCAGTGAGACTGAACTTCTCCTCAGCAAGTCCAGGATCGAGCAGCTGGAGAGAGAAAATACAGGTGATGAAGTGTGTCCGTGCACTGATTAACTTATTTATATCAACATGAAGATGGACATGATGATTCATCTACATTTAACTGTTTTAGAAAATCATTTCACAACTCATAAACAGGATTAGGGCTGGGCGATATGGAACAAAACTCATATCCCAGTATTTTTAGGTCGAATAGTGACATACAATACACATCTGCATTTGAAACAAAACGTGCAAAGTGTTTAGTTTAAACTCAACGCTACAAGTAATCATCTTCAACCTGTTTTATTCAAATACTGTATCAGTTGCAAAATGTTCCAGGTTTTCTTCTTCTGCTGAACAAAGCACAGCTGTGCAAATAACAACAGAAATATAAACAGGCGTTAAGTAAAAAATAAATAAAATCTATAATACACTTGGCCTACATTTTATGACAATAGGCATAATTCTGCTGTCACAGAGCTGTGCAAATAACAAAAATATAAACAGAAACAGGCTGATCCTGGCTGAAAACCTACAGCTTCACAGTATCAACGTAAATGAAAACAGATTTAAATAACAAAAATACTGTTAATAGCCTATAGTCTGAGCTAATAGGTATACCTTTGCTCTTACAGAGATGTGCAAATAACAAAAAATGTACACAGTACAGGCCTGAACAGTTTAATAATATACAGCTGCACAATTAGTCAGCATGTTAAAATATAATGAATAACCCATAATACATTTTAATGGGCTAGATATGATGCAAATAACAATGAGTGTGGAAAAAAATAAAAGGCAATATGCCTCCTTCAGGGTTTCCCATTAATTACATAGACTCTGGCTGGGGCTAAAAGAGTCCAATCTGTCCCTCCAGAGTCTCGTGTGCTCAGCTAACGTCACATTTCAGGCTACTGAAAGGATATTTATAAGATTCATAATATAAAGTTGTTTTGCGTTGTGTTGCTGTTGCGCAGCAGAGTGTGTGTGTCACCTGTCAGTCAGTCAAAATCCCGCCCCACCTCTCCGTTCTCCTCCGAGACATGAGCGCATTCACACACTTACACGCGCACTGAATTTACCGAGCTGCCATCCCCACTTCTCCACTTCAAAACAATTCAAGCATGAAAGCGATACGTGGCTCCCTGTCTGTATCAGTCCCGCCCCCACATGAACGCTTCGTGGGCGTAGGTGCGCGCGAGGCGATCTTAATACTAGCAACCTGTCCAGGCCGTCAGAGCTCCAAACACACTAGTATATACGCGTAAGCTAACATTAGCTAACAATTAAAGTTGTTTTAATCACAAAATACGGTGGTCCTGAGAGCTCACAGCGCTGCAGCTACAGAAAACACATGCAAATACACAAAACACAAGCAAATTGAGAAAATATCTTCATCAATTTGACAACACAAGCTCAGCATTTAGAAAACGCGCTGCAAAGACCACAACTGACAACCACAATTATGCTGATGTGTCCCTCGGTGAAAATGAGTTTGACTACCCTGCTGTAAAAAATGTGTTGTGCATGTTAACAGCGTGCTCTGTAATATCATTATATTAACTCCAGACTTGCAGACCAGACTGAGCAGCAGTGAGTCCAGGATCGAGCAGCTGGAGAGAGAAAATGCAGGTGATGATTTTATCTTCTTAATAAGAACACACACACACACATGCAGTCTAGGTGAAGTTTAATGACTTTAACTTATTTGTGTTAATAGAGAAACCGAAGGTGGCCTTTTACACAGCTCTGACTGATGCAGGAAATGTTGGACCATTCAACACAGACATCACACTGAAATACAGCAAAGTCTTCACCAACATTGGTGATGCTTACAGTCCTCATTCAGGTAATTTACTGCAGGTCACATGAACGTGTTTACTCATGTAAATCTACATATGTCACTGTTTTTTGTTTTCTACTCTGCAGGTTTCTTCACAGCACCAGTCAGAGGGGTCTACTACTTCCAGTTCACTGTGTGTGGGAACCAAGCAGGTGCCATGGGTGTACAAGTGTACAAGAACAGCCAGAGGATCATGTATAATGGGGAGTGGAAGGAAGAGGGAGGTGCGGAATATTTCACTAACTCTGTTGTCTTGGAGCTGATGGCAGGAGATGAAATCCACCTGGTTCTCCCATCAGGTTATTCTCTCTATGATGACAGCATCAACCGCAGCACCTTCAGTGGCGCCCTACTCTTCACACTGTGAGGATGATTTGTCACAAATCCAGTCATTGTTGGCTACACTGTGATTTACTGCATGTATCTGCATCTGACTTCTCTGTTGTTATCACATGAAAGCAACATTCAAATAAATCACAGACTGTGAAACAATCAGAAAATAAGTTTTCTCCCTCTGATTCATGACTTTGTTCTCACTAATGCTGGTTCCTCTCCTCATACACTGTCTGCCTTTTTAAATGTAAAATCTCAAAGTGCTACAGTGTCGAGTGAGATAACAGCAAAGAAAACGGGATAAAACAAAGATGGCATCTCATGAAAATGTACCATCACTGACCTGAAACCTGTTATCCAATCCGATTTTTTAAAGTTATGCTGTTGTCTTGCAGACAAACATTAACATTATTCCCTTTCTGTTGTGGCGCTATTTAATCCAGTACTATGATGTGCAATGTCAGCACTATCTTATAATAAAGTCCAGCTGTTCTGTTTTAAACATGTACTGTATATATGTGTATATAGACTTTATACATTCAATTTTTTAACAAAGGAATACGCATTTGCAAAATGTTTGTAAAAAATTTTTGTAAAATGTATATTGTTGTAATATTATATTACTTTTACTGAAGAGAACATTATGACTTGTTTAGGAGTGGAAACTCAAAATGTAAGACTTAGGACATCTAATAACGAGAATAATTTTTATTTCCAAGAGAGAGCAAGAGTTTTAAAACCAGTGTACAGGGATACAGAGTCAAAGCTACCAGACTCTGTTGACAAAAACAATCATTTTATCTCACAGAACATAGCAGTTGCTGGACCACCACTGCCAAGATTGTTCAGTTTGTTTGTCAAGATGTAATTTGTGTTGTAGTTGAATATAAATGTATGAAAGTAAGATGTTCTTCAGGTATCTTAGCTTGCTAATAGCTACCTTGTCCTCTCTGGTAGACAAAGAGTAATTGAATAATCATTTGGCATGTTTAAATATTACATTTTTAACTAGACACAGTCTTTTTTTAAAAAGGGTTTTAGCCATAGAATTTATAAATAATTGTATCCCTTGGTTGTATATTGCTGTCTATATGTCTATGGTATATTGTGGCAGGCAGTGGGCGTGGTCTTTGAGTATGACGTCAAATCAGTTTAACACCAGAAATAGAGACGAAGAAGAAGAAAACGCCGTTTCAGTTTCTCCGGAGAGGTGGACAGAAAGGTTGATTTTAACATCTTGTGTGAATTAATTAATGTATTGACTTAGTTCGATATGTTAGATGTAAATGTAACTTGATAGCAGGGGTCGAGTTTTGACTGTTGAAACAATTATTTAATGCGAACTGACTAAGGTAAACAGCAAACTGTTGCTAGGCAACAGTAAGTCAGGTTAGCCAGGTTATTTTAATAGACACGGTCATTTTGTTAAAACAGTTATTTTTTTCATTAAGGTTCAAGTAGCGGAGAACTTGTAAAGCTGTTCGTAATAACCTGGGTTTTTTTTAATGGTGGCTAACGTTAGCTAGTTAACCGCTAGCTGGTGTGTAAGTGAAGTTCATTTAGCATTGGTGTGCGGGCGGCACTTTGACAGCCTATTATCAACGGTCGATGATCGTCAAACCAACTTCAGCTTGATGTCTGACCAGCAGATAAGTGGAGAGTGTTTCTTTTCTTGTCCACATCAACATCTGGAACATCACAAAGCATTCTTTAGAAAAAAATGCTTCGTAAGGGCCACTTTTTCTTCGCTTTGCTCTTAAGACCAAATTTAAGAAGATTTGGTATTCATGAAGAAATTCTCATCTTTTTTTTTGTTTTTTCTTAAATTTCTTCTTAAGTTTTTTCCTCAGATAGAACCTGAGAACAAATGAGATTTTTGAAAACAAAGTTCTAAGATTTTTTCTCATATTTCTTCACAACTTTAAGAAAAGCCATCACTGGTCCTAAAACAGCTACAGTGAAAAGATAAGTCTTGATATGTATTTACTTGAACAAATTTCTATGACATTGATTTGGTTTCTTTAATATTTAGTTTCGCCCTAGACAATGTGTTAAAAAATTTTGTTCATTGAAGTTGGTCAGAGTAGTTTTTTTGTGAATGTATCACATAAAGCTAATTGAAATGTCCTTTCAGTCTGTGTGACATGTAGGCATATTCCTAGATTACACTACAATGGACTCTTAGTAAATCATGAAGGCAGTTGTTGTATTTGATACTACTTAATTAATCACTATGAACATATTTAAGTAGGCCAAGTTACTGAAACTATGTCCTTACTATTTTTACTTTTAGATGGAAGTTCTTTGGGTGGCAACTAGGGGGCAAAATCCACCAAGGCCTCTGAGAGACAGAATGGATCCTCTTACACTCCCTGATCATGTCTTAATTAGACAATAGAGGCTCCCTAGGCCCACAATTGTTTTTCTGACAAGTGATCTTAAGGTGAAAATCTGAATGATTGTCAAAAGTGAGAAAACTAAGAAGTTCCTAGGACATACAACAGTTCTTAAGAAAAAAATGGTGAATAGCATTTCAGAACATTCTAAGGAACATCTTTTTTTTTTCTACAGAATTTTCTTAAGTTTTATCTTAACAACACTTTCGTGAATCCGGCCCCTGATTGCTTCAGATTATCTAGTCAGACCTTCACAACTTCTCCAACTTTATGAGAACTAATTTCTCAACATTTCAACATGCTGCTGTAATTAATAACAATGTAGAGGATTTAACATCCCCATCAGTCAGCTAGCTAACGTTAGCTTAAGGACAGATGGTGGTTTTCATGCTGCGTTGGAAATCCCATACTGACATTTAATATTTATTATGCTAAAACTTTCTGACCGGGTTTTAGCATCCTATTTCTAGTATATACATATATACTAAAAACAATTAACACGGGAGAGGAGTTCAGAGTCCATTTGTGGTCTGTCCTTTCAAAGTTAAATTAAATGTTTTGTCATTCTTCTGACATAGGCTGGAACAATGGAGGGGTCCCTGCACACTAAATGTCCCTACAGATGGCTGGAGATGATGAACCAAGAGTCCAGGATCAAGGACATCATGGACATATGGCCAGCGCTGTTAAAGTACAAAGGCTTTGTTGAATTACAGTGGGTAGTGATGCTTTTTTCATTAAACATTACACTATGCTATGAAAATATATATTCATATTTGTTTGAATATTTATTGTTGCATTCATAGGAATGTTTTTATGTGTGTGAGCTTGTTGCACAGGCATATATATCAGTCATATTTCCAGTTCAAGAAAGCATACTTACTTTTATTTTTCATTCCAGATCAGTGTAGAGTTCCTGAGGCTCGTGGCTGTTCCCCTTGAACAGAAGTTTCTGGCGTGGTTAGACGTGCAGTCAGAAGAGCTGATCAGAGTGATCCATGACAAAGGAGGAGCAACATGTGAAAAAGGCTGCTGCTGTCATGCAAACTTTAGATCAGGTATGTCTGTGTCACCTAATGGGAGCCTTGGTAGCCCAGTGTGCTGTCTGTTTCTCTGTATTACTTTACATCAGTGCTGTTAGAATAAGATCTGTCAGTGGACAGATAATTATTGCCTCACCTAAGTCAATTCAGAACAAAAAGACATTCCCTTGTTAAAACTTTATTGTGAGGTTCTGTCTTGATTTGTCTATAATTTGAGAATGAGATCAGCAGTGAGACAGAGTGAAGGAAAACTGATAACCAGTCACACTAAAAGGCCTCAGCATTAAGATAAGTGTGTGTCTGTGTGTGTATTAATAAACAGTGTATGCACAGCTGTGACTGCATTAGAGGCTTTAAGTCAAACTTTTCCACCAGCCTGCAGCAGCTTGTATTTTCTCACCTGCACACAGATCACGACCCCCCCTCCCCTGAAGTTTTGACCCAATATAAGACAGGCTGACTGGACCTCTGCACCTTTGTGAAGACGTGTAAACTGGACAATGAGGGCTGTTGTTGTTGGTTTGCTGCTGCTCGGTCTGTGTGGGTCAGGAGCTCAGGGGGAGGTTCAGGAGACGGAGACAAGAGATGCAGGTGAGGAGACCACAAAGCAAGCCACACCTGACATCTGGGCGGAGGTGAGGGCTCTGAGGGACATGGTGGTGGAGCTCAAGGTGGAGCTGAGGAACGTGGAGGCCACGGTGAAGGACAGCGAGAGCCAGGTGGATGAACTGAAAGCTGAGCTGATCGTCACCAAGATGCAGGTGGAGCAGCTGCAGAGAGAGACTTCAGGTACACACTGATTACTTTTATGAGTATGTAAGATGAGGTTTAATATACTGTAAATAATGTGCTGTTCATGTTAACAGCATGCTCTGTAATGTCATTATATTAACTCCAGACTTGCAGACCAGACTGAGCAGCAGTGAGACTGAACTTCTCCTCGGCAAGTCCAGGATCGAGCAGCTGGAGAGAGAAAATGCAGGTGATGAAGTGTGTCCGTGAATTCCTGGTTTAAGAACTCATCCCTGTGGCGCCCTGTTGTGACCATCAAAGAAAATGTATTTATATATTTTCCTAACATTAGATTTTTGCACAACTAACAGTCATATTGAGCAGAAAATGCCAAGATATGTTGTCTGTTAAAAACAAAACAAAAATCCATTATTTTTTACTTTGGTCTCTCTGGGACAAAAGACTCTGATCTGACTTTTCATTTCAACCACTCTGACAGCATCCAGTCCGAAATGTCCGAAAATGTTGAACATATCAAAGGTTACAAAAGCTTCTGTTGGAAAAAGTGAACAGAACGAGGATTAAAATTGTGATATTTCTGTCATAATCACTTTATTCTACATGTCTTGTTTAAAACGTCACCAAAAACAGTTTGTAATAACCAGATCCTGTTAAAGACTTAATTAAGACCTAAATTCTGCTCCTCAGACACTGTGAAGACATAATTGATTCTGCTAAGATGAACTGTCATGTGACAAATATACACTGAAAATCTATTTACACAGAGCCGAGAGGAGAGGACAGGAGAGGCTGGTAAAATGGACATACTTCAGTATGTATAGCACGTGGAGACCCAATTATGTTCATTTATAATTTATCAGAGAGAAGAAAAACTGAAAACCAGTCGATCTAAGCGGAAAGAGAAGTGTGTGTCTGTGTGTATTAATAAACAGGGCTATGACTGCATGAGAGGCTTTCAAACCAAATTAAACTTCTTCTTGTGTTTCAGTCCAAGCTGCAGACCTGATGTCTTTGGAAACTCGACTGACTGCCACTGAGAGCAAAACAAATGTCCTAGAAAAAGAAAATGCAGGTATTTCACTGACAAACATGATGTTTAATAAGCTTTAGGGTTTGTTGTCATTATTTCAACTTGTGTTAAAGGTTTCATAGACAAAAACATGTGGTTCTGTAGAAAACATTAATAGTAATAAAACAACAGTTTCATAATGTTCTGTCTTTGTAGAGTTTTAAATTGAATATTGCCACCAAGGATTGCAAATTGATTGCACTACAGCGTGCTCTATAATGTCATCATATTACCTCCAGACTTGCAGTCCAGACTGAGCAGCAGTGAGACTGAACTTCTCCTCAGCAAGTCCAGGATCGAGCAGCTGGAGAGAGAAAATGCAGGTTATGATTTTATCTTCTCAATCACAACACACACATACATGCATTACATATATAGTCAAAGCAAAGTTAAATGACTGACTTCTTTGCATTAACAGAGAAACCGAAGGTGGCCTTTTACACAGCTCTGACTACTGCAGGACATGTTGGACCATTCAACACAGACATCACACTGAAATACAGCAAAGTCTTCACCAACATTGGCGATGCTTACAATCCGAATACAGGTAATTTACTGCAGGTCACATGAACATGTTTACTCATGTAAATCTACATTTGTTACTGTTTTTTGTTTTCTACTCTGTAGGTTTCTTCACAGCACCAGTCAGAGGGGTCTACTACCTCCAGTTCACTGCGTGTGGTTACCAAGTAGGTGTCATGGGTGTACATGTGTACAAGAACGGTCAGAGGATCATTTATAATTGGGAGCGTAAGGACGGTGGAAGTTTGGTATATTTCACTAACTCTGTTGTCTTGGAGCTGATGGCAGGAGATGAAATCCACCTGGTTCTCCCATCAGGTTTTTTTCTCTTCGACAATATCGATAACCACAGCACCTTCAGTGGCGCCCTACTCTTCACACTGTGAGGATGATTTGTCACAAACCCAGTCATTGTTGGCTACACTGTGATTTACTGCATGTATCTGCATTTGATTTATCTGTTGTGTCATCACATGAAAGCAACATTCAAATAAATCATAGACTGTTAAAACAATCAGAAAATAAGTTTTATCCCTCTGATTCTCACTAATGCTGGTTCCTCTCCTCATTCACTGTCTACGACACAAATCAAGCCCCAAACTGTAAATGAGTCATTAATATTGAACATATCAAAGGTTACAAAAGCTTATGTTGGAGAAAGTAACCAAAACAAAGCTTGATATTGTGATATTTCTGTCAGAATCACTCTATTCTACATGTCTCATTAAAAAAGTTGCCAAAAATAAACCATTTGTAAAAACACGATCCTGTTAAGACTTTAAATTCTGCTCCTCAGACACTGTGAAGCCATGATTGATTCTGCTGAGACGAAAGGTCACGTGACAAATATTCACTGAAAATCTGTTTACACAGAGAACAGAGGAGAGGTCAGGAGAGGCTGGACATGAACATGACAATACTTTACAATGTCCAGAATGAAGAAACACATTTTTCCCCCAATGTTCAGGACACTTGTGGGCAAAAGTGTTGTTTAAGTATAAATTCCATTTGATTATTTATTTATTTTTCTAAATTGGAGTGTTTCTACCACATGTATAGTGACCTTTGACCCCTGACAACAGTTCAGCACCTTTGTATTGCTCAAACAGAGTCAAAGTAATTTTGTTTCCACCAGAGGGCTCAAGGGAACAGATATTTAATTTAAATGACTTTTAAGAATGAAATGAATTAGAAAATAAGATATAAAAGACTGTCACAATGTTCTGACAGAGGTCAGTTTTTATATTAATTTATAATTTATCAGAGAGAAGAAAAACTGATACCCAGTCACACTAAAAGGCCTCAGCATTCAGATAATTGTGTGTCTGTGTGTGTATTAATAGCCTGAAGCAGCTTGTTTGTTTCTCACCTGCACACAGAGCATATTGAGTAATCTGAGACCTTGAATCAAACCCCCCTCCCCTGAAGTTTTGACCCAATATAAGACAGGCTGACTGGACCTCTGCACCTTTGTGAAGACGTGTAAACTGGACAATGAGGGCTGTTGTTGTTGGTTTGCTGCTGCTCGGTCTGTGTGGGTCAGGAGCTCAGGGGGAGGTTCAGGAGACGGAGACAAGAGATGCAGGTGAGGAGACCACAAAGCAAACCACACCTGACATCTGGGCGGAGGTGAGGGCTCTGAGGGACATGGTGGTGGAGCTCAAGGTGGAGCTGAGGAACGTGGAGGCCACGGTGAAGGACAGCGAGAGCCAGGTGGATGAACTGAAAGCTGAGCTTATCGTCACCAAGATGCAGGTGGAGCAGCTGCAGAGAGAGACTTCAGGTACACACTGATTACTTCTATGAGTATGTAAGATGAGAGTTAAAATACTGTAAATAATGTGTTGTGATGTTAACAGCGTGCTCTGTGATGTCATTGCACTAACTCCAGACTGAGCAGCAGTGAGACTGAACTTGTTTTAGAAGATCATGTGACCACTCACAAACAAACCAAATTTCTTCTGTGTTTCAGTCCAAGCTGCAGACCTGATGTCTTTGGAAACTCGACTGACTGCCACCGAGAGCAAAACAAGTGACCTAGAAAAAGAGAATGCAGGTATTTCACTGACAAACGTGATGTTTAATAAGCTTCGTGCTTTGTTGTCATGCATTGTTGTATTTCAACTTGTGTTAAAAGTCTCATATCCAAAAAAGTTATGACACTGCAGAAAACATAAATAGTAATAAAACATTATCTGACTCAAATTAACATTTTCTGTCTTTGTGAAGTTTTTATATTAATTTATAATTTATCAAAGACAAAAAACCCTGATAACCAGTCGCAGTAATAGGCCTCAGCATTAAGATAAGTGTGTGTCTGTGTGTATTAATAAACGCAGTGTATGCACAGCTGTAACGGCATGAGAGGCTTTCAAACAGAATCAGTTGCTTGACCCATTATTATAGTGTAGTTTGATCTCTCCTTTTGGACATTTATAAACGTTTCAGGTACATTTTGGGTGTTCGTTTCACAGATAAGATGAGAGTTAAAATACTGTAAATAATGTGTTGTGCATGTTAACAGCGTGCTCTGTAATGTCATTATATTAACTCCAGACTTGCAGACCAGACTGAGCAGCAGTGAGACTGAACTTCTCCTCAGCAAGTCCAGGATCGAGCAGCTGGAGAGAGAAAATGCAGGTGATGGAGTGTGTCTATGCACTGATGAACTTTTTGTGAGCTCCAGAATAAAACTTTACAGGTCTATGTGGTATGGACAAGATAAGAGAGCATTTGTGAAACTTGAGCTTACTGTATAAAATGAGCTTCTGTGACCTCTAGGATAATCACAGCCTCATGAAACTTTACAACCACAAACTAGAGACTTAGACCTATGTATCTTGACAATAAGGGGGTTTCCCAGCAGGCAACACAACGAAAGTGCTCACCATCTAATCACCGAAAATACAGAAATCTCCAAGTTTTTGAAAGCAAATGACAGCATGGATTTCTTCCATGGTGTTCCTCAATGTCTTGGTGTGTTAATGTGGTATTTTAGTAGGATTTTTAAATGTTCTTGAGTAAAAGAAAAAAATGCAAATCTGTGTAACAAATTATATTAACCCTAAAATTGGTACAATAACTTATCTGACTAAACCCTTATACACTTCAATGATTTTAATTAACAAATTAATTGATTTATTTCATATTATTACAGATTTGTGACTATAACAACTTGACACACTCCACTTAAAGACCCCCTGTCCTCCAACCAAAAGGACGGTAATATTAGGGGTGGAGTGGAAAAGGATCAATGGTTAAAAAAAAATATATATATATATATATATATATATATATATATATATATATATATGTGTGTGTGTATGTATATATATATATATATATATATATACATAAATAGTAATAACAACTTTATTGTCAGACTGACATGTTTTGACAAATGCCCTCTTTTTCAACTTCCTCTAAACTTAATCAAGACGTGACTAGTGTGAATTATTGTAACATTCACAGTGGCTGTTTTGAAAAGCTCCAGCAATTTATCTACCTTCACTTTGTTTCACAGATAAGATGAGGGTAAAATACTGTAAATAATGTGTTGTGCATGTTAACAGCGTGCTCTGTAATGTCATTATATTAACTCCAGACCTGCAGACCAGACTGAGCAGCAGTGAGACTGAACTTCTCCTCAGCAAGTCCAGGATCGAGGAGCTGGAGAGAGAAAATGCAGGTGATGATTTTAACTTCTTATTAAGAACATACACACATATACATTACATATTTAGTCCAGGTGAAGTTAAATGACTTTAACTTATTTGCGTTAACAGAGAAACCGAAGGTGGCCTTTTACACAGCTCTGACTGATGCAAGAGACGTTGGACCATTCAACACAGACATCACACTGAAATACAGCAAAGTCTTCACCAACATTGGTGATGCATACAGTCCTCATTCAGGTAATTTACTGCAGGTCACATGAACGTGTTTATTCATGTAAATCTTCATTTGTTACCATATTTTTATTCTACTCTGTAGGGTTCTTCACAGCACCAGTCAGAGGGGTCTACTACCTCCAGTTCACTTTGTGTGGGAACCAAGCAGGTTCCATGGGTGTAAATGTGTACAAGAACAGCCAGAGGATCATGCATAATGGGGAGTGGAAGGAAGAGGGAGGTGTAGAACATTTCACTAACTCTGTTGTCTTGGAGCTGATGGCAGGAGATGAAATCCATCTGGTTCTCCCATCAGGTTATTCTGTCTTTGACAACAGCGATAACTACAGCACCTTCAGTGGCGCCCTACTCTTCACACTGTGAGGATGATTTGTCACAAACCCAGTCATTGTTGGCTACACTGTGATTTACTGCATGTATCTGCATCTGATTTATCTGTTGTGTCATCACATGAAAGCAACATTCAAATAAATCACAGACTGTTAAAACAATCAGAAAATAAGTTTTATCCCTCTGATTCTCACTAATGCTGGTTGCTCTCCTCATTCACTGTCTACGACAAAAAACAAGCCCCAAACTGTAAATGAGTCATTAATGTTGAACATATCAAAGGTTACAAAAGCTTATGTTGGAGAAAGTAACCAAAACAAAGCTTGATATTGTGATATTTCTATCAGAATCACTCTATTCTACATGTCTCATTAAAAAAGTTGCCAAAAATAAACCGTTTGTTAAAACCAGATCCTGTTAAAGACTTTAAATTCTGCTCCTCAGAGACACTGTGAAGCCATGATTGATTCTCCTGAGACGAAAGGTCACGTGACAAATATTCACTGAAAATCTGTTTACACAGAGCACAGAGGAGAGGTCAGGAGAGACTGGACATGAACATGACAATACTTTACAATGTCCAGAATGAAGAAACACATTTTTCCCCCAATGTTCAGGACACTTGTGGGCAAAATTGTTGTTTATGTATGAATTCCATTTCATTATTTATTTATTTTTTCTAAATTTGAGTGTTTCTACCACATGTATAGTGACCTTTGACCCCTGACAAGAGTTCAGCACCTTTGTATTGCTCAAACAGAGTCAAAGTAATTTTGTTTCCACCAGAGGGCTCAAGGGAACAGATATTTAATATAAATTACTTTTATTAATGAAATGAATTAAAATATAAGATATAAAAGACTGTCACAATGTTCTGACAGAGGACAGTCTCTCTGATAAATTATAAATTATTTTAAAAACTGATACCCAGTCGCACTAAAAGGCCTCAGCATTAAGATAAGTGTGTGTCTGTGTGTGTATTAATAGCCTGCAGCAGCTTGTTTGTTTCTCACCTGCACACAGAGCATATTGAGTAATCTGAGACCTTGAATCAAACCCCCCTCCCCTGAAGTTTTGACCCAATATAAGACAGGCTGACTGGACCTCTGCACCTTTGTGAAGACGTGTAAACTGGACAATGAGGGCTGTTGTTGTTGGTTTGCTGCTGCTCGGTCTGTGTGGGTCAGGAGCTCAGGGGGAGGTTCAGGAGACGGAGACAAGAGATGCAGGTGAGGAGACCACAAAGCAAACCACACCTGACATCTGGGCGGAGGTGAGGGCTCTGAGGGACATGGTGGTGGAGCTCAAGGTGGAGCTGAGGAACGTGGAGGCCACGGTAAAGGACAGCGAGAGCCAGGTGGATGAACTGAAAACTGAGCTGATCGTCACCAAGATGCAGGTGGAGCAGCTGCAGAGAGAGACTTCAGGTACACACTGATTACTTCTATGAGTATGTAAGATGAGGGTTAAAATACTGTAAATAATGTGTTGTGATGTTAACAGCGTGCTCTGTCATGTTATTGCATTAACTCCAGACTTGCAGACTAGACTGAGCAGCAGTGAGACTGAACTTCTCCTCAGCAAGTCCAGGATCGAGCAGCTGGAAAGAGAAAATGCAGGTGATGAAGTGTGTCCGTGAACTGATGAACTTATTGTTTAAATCAATATGAAGATGGACATGATGATTTATCTGGCTTTAGAAGATCATGTGACCATTTACAAATAAAATCAGATTTCTTCCGTGTTTCAGTCCAAGCTGCAGACCTGATGTCTTCAGAAACTCGACTGACTGCCACCGAGAGCAAAACAAGTGACCTAGAAAAAGAGAATGCAGGTATTTCACTGACAAACATGATTTTTAATAAGCTTCATGCTTTGTTGAGAGATGAGGGTTAAAATACTTTAAATAATGTGTTGTGCCTGTTAACAGCGTGCTCTGTAATGTTATTGCATTAACTCCAGACTTGCAGTCCAGACTGAGCAGCAGTGAGACTGAACTTCTCCTCAGCAAGTCCAGGATCGAGCAGCTGGAGAGAGAAAATGCAGGTGAAGATTTTATCTTCTTAATCAGAACACATTTGTACATAGATATCATATACAGTCTGGGTGAAGTTTATGACATGCACTAACTTTGTTTTGTTAACAGAGAAACCGAAGGTGGCCTTTTACACAGCTCTGACTGATGCAAGAGACGTTGGACCATTTAACACAGACATCACACTGAAATGCAGCAAAGTCTTCACCAACATTGGTGATGCTTACAGTCCTCATTCAGGTAATTTACTGCAGGTCACATGAACTTGTTTATTCATGTAAATATTCATTTGTTACCAATTTTTTATTCTACTCTGTAGGTTTCTTCACAGCACCAGTCAGAGGGGTCTACTACCTCCAGTTCACTGTGTGTGGTCACAAAGCAGGTCTCATGGGTGTCTATGTGTACAAGAACAGCCAGAGGATCATGCATAATGGGGAGTGGAAGGAAGAGGCAGGTTTGGAATTTTTCACTAACTCTGTTGTCTTGGAGCTGATGGCAGGGGATGAAATCTACCTGGTTCTCCCATCAGGTTATTCTGTCTTTGACAACAGCGATAACCGCAGCACCTTCAGTGGCGCCCTACTCTTCACACTGTGAGGATGATTTGTCACAAACCCAGTCATTGTTGGCTACACTGTGATTTACTGCATGTATCTGCATTTGATTTATCTGTTGTGCCATCACATGAAAGCAACATTCAAATAAATCATAGACTGTTAAAACAATCAGAAAATAATTTTTATCCCTCTGATTCTCACTAATGCTGGTTCCTCTCCTCATTCACTGTCTACCACACAAATCAAGCCCCAAACTGTAAATGAGTCATTAATGTTGAACATATCAAAGGTTACAAAAGCTTATGTTGGAGAAAGTAACCAAAACAAAGCTTGATATTGTGATATTTCTGTCAGAATCACTCTATTCTACATGTCTCATTAAAAAAGTTGCCAAAAATAAACCGTTTGTAAAAACACGATCCTGTTAAAGACTTTAAATTCTGCTCCTCAGACACTGTGAAGCCATGATTGATTCTGCTGAGACGAAAGGTCACGTGACAAATATTCACTGAAAATCTGTTTACACAGAGCACAGAGGAGAGGACAGGAGAGACTGGAAACATGACAATACTTTACAATGTCCAGAATGAAGAAACACATTTTTCCCCCAATGTTCAGGACACTTGTGGGCAAAAGTGTTGTTTATGTATAAATTTAATTTTATTGTTTATTTATTTTTCTAAATTGGAGTGTTTCTACCACATGTATAGTGACCTTTGACCCCTGACAAGAGTTCAGAACCTTTGTATTGCTCAAACAGAGTCAAAGTAATTCTGTTTCCACCAGAGGGCTCAAGGGAACAGATATTTAATTTAAATGACTTTTAAGAATGAAATAAATTATAATATAAGATATAAAAGACTGTCACAATGTTCTGACAGAGGTCAGTTTTTATATTAATTTATAATTTATCAGAGAGAAGAAAAACTGATACCCAGTCACACTAAAAGGCCTCAGCATTAAGATAAGTGTGTGTCTGTGTGTGTATTAATAGCCTGCAGCAGCTTGTTTGTTTCTCACCTGCACACAGAGCATATTGAGTAATCTGAGACCTTGAATCAAACCCCCCTCCCCTGAAGTTTTGACCCAATATAAGACAGGCTGACTGGACCTCTGCACCTTTGTGAAGACGTGTAAACTGGACAATGAGGGCTGTTGTTGTTGGTTTGCTGCTGCTCGGTCTGTGTGGGTCAGGAGCTCAGGGGGAGGTTCAGGAGACGGAGACAAGAGATGCAGGTGAGGAGACCACAAAGCAAACCACACCTGACATCTGGGCGGAGGTGAGGGCTCTGAGGGACATGGTGGTGGAGCTCAAGGTGGAGCTGAGGAACGTGGAGGCCACGGTGAAGGACAGCGAGAGCCAGGTGGATGAACTGAAAGTTGAGCTGATCGTCACCAAGATGCAGGTGGAGCAGCTGCACAGAGAGACTTCAGGTACACACTGATTACTTTTATGAGTATGTAAGATGAGGTTTAAAATACTGTAAATAATGTGTTGTGATGTCATTATATTAACTCCAGACTTGCAGACCAGACTGAGCAGCAGTGAGACTGAACTTCTCCTCAGCAAGTCCAGGATCGAGCAGCTGGAGAGAGAAAATACAGGTGATGAAGTGTGTCCGTGCACTGATTAACTTATTTATATCAACATGAAGATGGACATGATGATTCATCTACATTTAACTGTTTTAGAAAATCATTTCACAACTCATAAACAGGATTAGGGCTGGGCGATATGGAACAAAACTCATATCCCAGTATTTTTAGGTCGAATAGTGACATACAATACACATCTGCATTTGAAACAAAACGTGCAAAGTGTTTAGTTTAAACTCAACGCCACAAGTAATCATCTTCAACCTGTTTTATTCAAATACTGTATCAGTTACAAAATGTTCTAGGTTTTCTTCTTGTGCTGAACAAAGAACAGCTGTGCAAATAACAACAGAAATATAATCAGGCGTTATGTAAAAAATAAATTAAATCTATAATACACTTGGCATACATTTTATGACAACAGGCATAATTCTGCTGTCACAGAGATCTGCAAATAAAAATGTAAACAGAAACAGGCTGATCCTGGCTGAAAACCTACAGCTTCACTGTATCAACGTAAATGAAAACAGATTTAAATAACAAAAATACTGTTAATAGCCTATATTCTGAGCTAATAGGTATACCTTTGCTCTTACAGAGATGTGCCAATAACAAAAAATGTACACAGTACAGGCCTAAACTGTTTGATAATATACAGCTGTACAATTAGTCAGCATGTGAAAATATAATGAATAACCCATAATAAATTTAAATGGGCTAGATATGAACAATGAGTGTGGAAAAAAATAAAAGGCAATATGCCTACTTCAGGGTTTCCCATTAATTACCTAGACTCTGGCGGGCTTCAAGAGTCCAATCTGTCCCTCCAGATTCTTGTGTGTTAAGCTAACGTCACATTTCAGGCTACTGAAAGGATATTTTCAAGATTTATAATATAAAGTTATTTTGCGTTGTGTTGCTGTTGCGCAGCAGAGTGTGTGTGTCACCTGTCAGTCAGTCAAAATCCCGCCCCACCTCTCCGTCCTCCTCCAAGACATGAGCGCATTCACACACTTACATGCGCACTGAATTTACCGAGCTGCCATCCCCATTTCTCCTCTTCAAAACAATTCAAGCATGAAAGCGATACGTGCCTACCTGTCTGTATCAGTCCCGCCCCCACATGAACGCTTCGTGGGCGTGGGTTCGAGCGAGCCAATCTAAATACCATCAACCTGTCCAGGCCGTCAGAGGTCCAAACACACTGCTGCATACGCCGTTCAGTAGCTGCAAGCTAACATTAGCTAACAATTAAAGTTGTTTTAATCACAAAAATAAGGTGGTCCTGAGAGCTCACAGCGCTGCAACTACAGAAAACACATGCAAATACACAAAACACAAGCAAATTGAGAAAATATCTTCATCAATTTGACAACACAAGCTCAGCATTTAGAAAACGCGCTGCAAAGACCACAACACAACAGAAGTGTTTCCAGACACTTAAAAGTGATGCACACGTCTGGACACGCTTGTGATATTATCACGTTATTTCATGACAATGATATTTTCATGTTATAACATGATATATATAGCGTTAGCCCGCTGGCCCGTATCAATCACATTGCAGTTAAACAAATCAAATAAATTAATGATAGACGTTTTAGTTGGACTCTCTCAACGGCACTGAGTTGGTCTTGGTCTTGCTAGCCCGCTACTGCTAGCACGATTTTGATCGCCCACTAACGTTAGCACGATATGATCGTTATTACGTGAAATGATCATTGTCTTGAAATAACGTGATAATAACACAAGCGTGTCCACACATGTGCATCACTTTTAAATGTCCTCTGGAAACACTTCTGTTGTGTTGGGGTCTTTGCAGCGCGTTTTCTAAATGCTGCTCTTGTGTTGTTAATTTGCTGAAGATGTTTTCTCAATTTATTTGTGTTTTGTGTATTTACATGTGCTAATCTGTAACAAATCATTTTCTGTAGCTAAACACATGCAACTTTCAAAATAAGAGCACAGTGTGTTAACAGAATCCACAACAGAAGCCTCATAAATGCACAAGAGGCGGGGTTGAGCCAAAGATTATGAGAGCAGAGAATGCCCTGTGCTGTGTCTGTCAGGCGGAGAGAGGAGCAAAGGACCTTAACAAAGACAACATCAAAAGATATCATATATCAGTATGGCGGCATTGTCTCAAATACATATCTCTTTCTAAAATATACCAGTTTAACTCTTAATACGGGTATACCGCCCAGCCCTAAACATAATCAAACTTCTTCTGTGTTTCAGTCCAAGATGCAGACCTGATGTCTTTGGAATCTCGACTGACTGCCACCGAGAGCAAAACAAGTGACCTAGAAAAAGAGAATGCAGGTATTTCACTCTGACTTCCTGGTTTAAGAACTCATCCCTGTGGCGCCCTGTTGTGAACGCCAAGAATAATGTATTTTTATATATTTTCCTAACATTAGATATTTACCCAACTAACAGTCACATTGTGCAGAAAAAATGCCAAGACATGTTGTCTGTTAAAAACAAAACAAAAATCCATTATTTTTTACTTTGGTCACTCTGGGACCAAAGAGTCTGAGCTCACTTTTTATTTCAACCACTCTCACAGCATCCAATCAGGTGGCAGCCTGAACAAAATAATAATAATAATAACAAAATATTTCTGTCAGACTCACTTTATTCGACTTGTCTCGTTTAAAACGTTGCCAAAAATAAACCATTTGTAATAACAAGATCGTGTTTAAAACATTACATTCTGGTCCTCAGACACTGTGAAGACATGATTGATTTTGGGTCAGGAGACAAATATTCACTGAAAATCTGTTTACACAGAGCTGAGAGGAGAGGTCAGGAGAGGCTGTTTACACAGAACAGAGAGGAGAGGACAGGAGAGGCTAGAATCATGACAAATCTTCAATATGTATAGCATGTTGAGACCTACATTTTTATCCAATATTCACTCTTGGACACTTGGAAAAGTGTTGTGGGATAAATCCATTTTATTACATACAGGACTGTCAACTGAAAATTAGAATATTGTGATAAAGTTCTTTATTTTCTGTAATGCAATTAAAAAAACAAAAATGTCATACATTCTGGATTCATTACAAATCAACTGAAATATTGCAAGCCTTTTATTATTTTAATATTGCTGATTATGGCATACAGCTTAAGAAAACTCAAATATCCTATCTCAAAATATTAGAATATCATGAAAAAGTATACTAGTAGGGTATTCAACGAATCACTTGAATCGTCTAATTAACTCAAAACACCTGCAAGGGTTTCCTGAGCCTTGAAAAACACTCAGGTTGGTTCAGTAAACTAAATCACAAGTATGGGGAAGACTGCTGATCTGACTGCTGTCCAGAGGACCATCATTGACACCCTCCATCAGGAGGGTAAGACACAAAAAGAAATTTCTCAAAGAGCAAGCTGTTCACAGAGTGCAGTTTCAAAGCACATCCACAAAAAGTCTGTTGGAAGGGGGAAATGTGGCAGGAAACGCTGCACAACCAAGAAAGATGACCGCAGCCTTAACAGCATTGTGAAGAAGAGTCGCTTCCAGAATTTGGGGGAGCTTCAAAGACAGTGGACTGAAGCTGGAGTCCAGTTATCAAAAGCCACTGTTCACAGACGTGTCTGGGAAATGGGCTACAATAGCCGTATTCCCATGGTCAAGCCACTTCTGAACTCAAGACAACGGAAGAAGCGTCTGACTTGGGCTATGGAAAAGAAGCACTGGACAGTTGCAGAGTGGTCCAAAGTCCTCTTTTCAGACGAAAGCAAGTTTTGTATTTCATTTGGAAGTCAAGGCGCCAGAGTCTGGAGAAAGGCTGGAGAGGAGCAAAATCCAAGTTGCTTGAAATCCAGTGTGAAGTTCCCACAGTCAGCGATGGTTTGGGGAGCCATGTCAGCTGCTGGTGTTGGTCCACTGTGTTTCATCAAGTCCAGAGTAAATGCAGCTGTGTACCAAGAGATTTTAGAGCACTACATGCTTCCGTCTGCTGAAAAGCTCTATGGAGATGATGATTTCATTTTCCAGCATGATCTGGCACCTGCCCACAGTGCCAAAACCACCAGTAACTGGTGTACTGACCATGGCATTACTGTCCTCGATTGGCCTGCCAATTCCCCTGACCTGAACCCCATAGAGAATTTGTGGGGTATTGTGAAGAAGAAGCTGAAAGACACCAGACCCAACAATGCAAATGAGCTAAAGGCCGCTATTGAAGCATCCTGGGCATCCATAAAACCTCAGCAATGCAACAGGCTGATTGCCTCCATGCCACGCCGCATTGATGCAGTAATCCGTGCAAAAGGATTCCCAACCAAGTACTGAGTGCATTAATGGACATTTTCAAATGTTTGATTTTGTTTTGCTGTTATAAATCTTTTTTTTTTACTTGGTCTGAGGAAATATTCTAATTTTTTGAGATAGGATTTTTGAGTTTTCTTAAGCTGTAAGCCATAATCAGCAATATTAAAATAATAAAAGGCTTGCAATATTTCAGTTGATTTGTAATGAATCCAGAATGTATGACATTTTTGTTTTTTTAATTGCATTACAGAAAATAAAGAACTTTATCACAATATTCTAATTTTCTGAGACAGTCCTGTATATTTTTTTCAATTGGAGTGTTTCTACCACAAGTTTAGTGACTTTAACCCTGACAAGAGTTCAGCACCTTTGTATTGCTCAAACAGAGTTAAAGTATTTTGTTTCCACCAGAGGGCTCAAGAGAACAGATATTTTATTTAAATGACTTTTAAAGATGAAATAAATTATAATATAAGATATAAAAGACTGTCACAATGTTCTGACTGTGGTCAGTTTTTATATTCATTTATAGTTTATCAGAGAAAAATAACTGATAACCAGTCGCACTAAAAGGCCTCAGCATTAAGATAAGTGTGTGTCTGTGTGTATTAATAAACACAGTGTATGCACAGCTGTGACTGCATTAGAGGCTGTTAACAGCGTGCTCTGTAATGTCATTATATTAACTCCAGACTTGCAGACCAGACTGAGCAGCAGTGAGACTGAACTTCTCCTCAGCAAGTCCAGGATCGAGCAGCTGGAGAGAGAAAATACAGGTGATGAAGTGTGTCTGTGCACTGATGAACTTTTTGTGAGCTCCAGAATAAAACTTTACAGGTCTATGTGGTATGGACAAGATAAGAGAGCACTTGTGAAACTTGAGCTTACTGTATAAAATGAGCTTCTGTGACGTCTAGGATAATCACAGCCTCATGAAACTTTACAACCACAAACTAGAGACTTAGACCTATGTATCCTGACAATAAGGGGGTTTCCCAGCAGGCAACACAACAAAAGTGCTCACCATCTAATCACGGAAAAATACAGAAATCTCCAAGTTTTTGAAAGCAAATGACAGCATGGATTTCTTCCATGGTGTTCCTCAATGTCTTGGTGTGTTAATGTGGTATTTTAGTAGGATTTTTAAATGTTCTTGAGTAAAAGAAAAAAATGCAAATCTGTGTAACAAATTATATTAACCCTAAAATTTGTACAATAACTTATCTGACTAAACCCTGATACACTTCAATCATTTGAATTAACAAATTAATTGATTTATTTCATATTATTACAGATTTGTGACTATAACAACTTGAAACACTCCACTAAAAGACCCCCTGTCCTCCAACCCGAAGGACGGTAATATTAGGGGTGGAGTGGAAAAGGATCAATCGTAAAATATATATATATACACACACATATATATATATATATATATATATATATATATATATATATATAAATAGTAATAACAACTTGTTTTGACAAATGCCCTCTTTTTCAACTTCCTCTAAACTTAATCAAGACGTGACTAGTGTGAATTATTGTAACATTCACAGTGGTTGTTTTGAAAAGCTCCAGCAATTTATCTACCTTGACTTTGTTTCACAGATAAGATGAGGGTTAAAATACTGTAAATAATGTGTTGTGCATGTTAACAGTGTGCTCTGTAATGTCATTATATTAACTCCAGACTTGCAGACCAGACTGAGCAGCAGTGAGTCCAGGATCGAGGAGCTGGAGAGAGAAAATACAGGTGATGATTTTATCTTCTTAATCACAACACACACACATATATATTACATATATAGTCCAGGTGAAGTTAAATGACTTTAACTTATTTGCGTTAACAGAGAAACCGAAGGTGGCCTTTTACACAGCTCTGACTGATGCAGGACAGGTTGGACCATTCAACACAGACATCACACTGAAATACAGCAAAGTCTTCACCAACATTGGTGATGCTTACAGTCCTCATTCAGGTAATTTACTGCAGGTCACATGAACTTATTTACTCATGTAAATCTACATTTGTTACCAATTTTCATTTTCTACTCTGCAGGTTTCTTCACAGCACCAGTCAGAGGGGTCTACTACCTCCAGTTCACTGTGTGTGGGAACCAAGCAGGTCACATGGGTGTAAATGTGTACAAGAACAGCCAGAGGATCATGTATAATGTGGAGTGGAAGGAAGAGGCAGGTGTAGAACATTTCACTAACTCTGTTGTCTTGGAGCTGATGGCAGGAGATGAAATCCACCTGCTTCTCCCATCAGGTTATTCTCTCTATGATGACAGCAGCAACCGCAGCACCTTCAGTGGCGCCCTACTCTTCACACTGTGAGGATGATTTGTCACAAACCCAGTCATTGTTGGCTACACTGTGATTTACTGCATGTATCTGCATCTGACTTCTCTGTTGTGTCATCACATGAAAGCAACATTCAAATAAATCATAGACTGTTAAAACAATCAGAAAATAAGTTTTATCCCTCTGATTCTCACTAATGCTGGTTCCTCTCCTCATTCACTGTCTACGACAAAAAACAAGCCCCAAACTGTAAATGAGTCATTAATGTTGAACATATCAAAGGTTACAAAAGCTTATGTTGGAGAAAGTTACAAAAACAAAGCTTGATATTGTGATATTTCTATCAGAATCACTCTATTCTACATGTCTCATTAAAAAGTTGCCAAAAATAAACCGTTTGTAAAAACACGATCCTGTTAAAGACTTTAAATTCTGCTCCTCAGACACTGTGAATCCATGATTGATTCTGCTGAGACGAAAGGTCACGTGACAGATATTCACTGAAAATCTGTTTACACAGAGCACAGAGGAGAGGTCAGGAGAGACTGGAAACATGACAATACTTTACAATGTCCAGAATGAAGAAACACATTTTTCCCCCAATGTTCAGGACACTTGTGGGCAAAAGTGTTGTTTATGTATAAATTCCATTTTATTATTTATTTATTTTTCTAAATTGGAGCGTTTCTACCACATGTATAGTGACCTTTGACCCCTGACAAGAGTTCAGCACCTTTGTATTGCTCAAACAGAGTTAAAGTAATTTTGTTTCCACCAGAGGGCTCAAGGGAACAGATATTTAATTTAAATGACTTTTAAGAATGAAATTAATTATAATATAAGATATAAAAGACTGTCACAATGTTCTGACAGAGGACAGTTTTTAAAATAATTTATAATTTATCAGAGACTGATACCCAGTCGCACTAAAAGGCCTCAGCATTCAGATAAGTGTGTGTCTGTGTGTGTATTAATAGCCTGCAGCAGCTTGTTTGTTTCTCACCTGCACACAGAGCATATTGAGTAATCTGAGACCTTGAATCAAACCCCCCTCCCCTGAAGTTTTGACCCAATATAAGACAGTCTGACTGGACCTCTGCACCTTTGTGAAGACGTGTAAACTGGACAATGAGGGCTGTTGTTGTTGGTTTGCTGCTGCTCGGTCTGTGTGGGTCAGGAGCTCAGGGGGAGGTTCAGGAGACGGAGACAAGAGATGCAGGTGAGGAGACCACAAAGCAAACCACACCTGACATCTGGGCGGAGGTGAGGGCTCTGAGGGACATGGTGGTGGAGCTCAAGGTGGAGCTGAGGAACGTGGAGGCCACGGTGAAGGACAGCGAGAGCCAGGTGGATGAACTGAAAGCTGAGCTGATCGTCACCAAGATGCAGGTGGAGCAGCTGCAGAGAGAGACTTCAGGTACACACTGATTACTTTAATGAGTATGTAAGATGAGGTTTAAAATACTGTAAATAATGTGTTGTGATGTTAACAGCGTGCTCTGTGATGTCATTGCATTAACTCCAGACTGAGCAGCAGTGAGACTGAACTTGTTTTTGAAGATCATGTGACCTCTCACAAACAAACCAAATTTCTTCTGTGTTTCAGTCCAAGCTGCAGACCTGATGTCTTTGGAAACTCGACTGACTGCCACCGAGAGCAAAACACGTGACCTAGAAAAAGAAAATGCAGGTATTTCACTGACAAACATGATGTTTAATAAGCTTCATGCTTTGTTGTCATTATTTCAACTTGTGTTAAAAGTCTCATATACAAAAAAGTTATGACACTGCAGAAAACATAAATAGTAAAAAAAACATAATCTTACTCAAATTAACATTTTCTGTCTTTGTGAAGTTTTTATATTAATTTATCATTTATCAAAGACAAAATAAAGCTGATAACCAGTCACACTAAAAGGCCTCAGCATTAAGATAAAAGTGTGTCTGTGTGTATAAATAAACACAGTATATGCACAGCTGTGACTGCATGAGAGGCTTTCAAACAGAATCAGTTGCTTGACCCATTTTCATATTATGGTTTGATCGCTCGGACATTTATAAACGTTTCAGGTACATTTTGAGTGTTAGTTTCACAGATGAGATGAGGTTTAAAATACTGTAAATAATGTGTTGTGCATGTTAACAGCGTGCTCTGTAATGTCATTATATTAACTCCAGACTTGCAGACCAGACTGAGCAGCAGTGAGACTGAACTTCTCCTCAGCAAGTCCAGGATCGAGCAGCTGGAGAGAGAAAATGCAGGTGATGAAGTGTGTCTGTGCACTGATGAACTTATTGTTTAAATCTATATGAAGATGGACATGATGATTTATCTGGTTTTAGAAGATCATGTAACCATTTACAAACAAAATCAAACTTCTTCTGTGTTTCACTCCAAGCTACAGACCTGATGTCTTTGGAAACTCGACTGACTGCCACAGAGAGCAAAACAAGTGACCTAGTAAAAGAGAATGCAGGTATTTCACTCTGACTTCCTGGTTTGAGAGCAACCATTATGCTGCTCTGTGAAAATGAGTTTGACAGCCCTGCTGTAAATAATGTGTGGTACATGTTAACAGTGTGTTCTGTAATGTCATTATATTAACTCCAGACTTGCAGACCAGACTGAGCAGCAGTGAGACTGAACTTCTCCTCAGCAAGTCCAGGATCGAGCAGCTGGAGAGAGAAAATGCAGGTGATGATTTTATCTTCTTAATCACAACAAAATCCATGTACATTACATATACAGTCTGGATGAAGTTTAATGACATGCACTAACTTTGTTTTGTTAACAGAGGAACCAAAGGTGGCCTTTTACACAGCTCTGACTGATGCAGGACATGTTGGACCATTCAACACAGACATCACACTGAAATACAGCAAAGTCTTCACCAACATTGGTGATGCTTACAGTCCTAATACAGGTAATTTACTGCTGGTCACATGAACGTGTTTACTCATGTAAATGTACATTTGTTACCAATTTTCATTTTTTACTCTGTAGGTTTCTTCACAGCACCAGTCAGAGGGGTCTACTACCTCCAGTTCACTGCATTTGGGAACCAAGTAGGTGACATGGGAGTAAATGTGTACAAGAACAACCAGAAAATCATGTATAATTGGGACTATAAGGAACAGGGAGGTGTGGAACAGTTGACTAACTCTGTTGTCTTGGAGCTGATGGCAGGAGATGAAATCCACCTGGTTCTCCCAGCAGGTCTATCTCTCTTTGACAACAGCAATAACTACAGCACCTTCAGTGGCGCCCTACTCTTCACACTGTGAGGATGATTTGTAACAAACCCAGTCATTGTTGGCTACACTGTGATTTACTGCATGTATCTGCATCTGATTTCTCTGTTGTTTTCACATGAAAGCAACATTCAAATAAATCACAGACTGAAAGAATCAGAAAATAAGTTTTCTCCCTCTGATTCATGACTTTGTTCTCACTAATGCTGGTTCCTCTCCTCATTCACTGTCTACAACAAAAGACAAAAAACAAGCCCCAAACTGTAAAAGAGTCATTAATCTTGAACATGTCAAAGGTTACAAAAGCTTATGTTGGAGGAAGTAACCAAAAAGAAGCTTGATATTGCGATATTTCTGTCAAAATCACTTTATTCTACATGTCCTGTCTAAAATATCACCAAAAATGATCCGTTTGTAATAACCAGATCCTGTTAAAAACATTAAACTCTGCTCCTCAGACACTGTGAAGCCAAGATTGATTCTGCTGAGACCAACGGTCACGTGACAAATATTCACTGAGAATCTGTTTACACAGAGCAGAGAGGAGAGGACAGTAGAGGCTGTTTACACAGAGCAGAGAGGAGAGGACAGGAGAGGCTGTTTACACAGAGCAGAGAGGAGAGGACAGGAGAGGCTGTTTACACAGGGCAGAGAGGAGAGGGCAGGAGAAGCTTGAAACATGACAATACTTCATTATGTATAGCATGATTTTTTTTTCAATGTACACGACACTTGTGGACAAAAGTGTTGTTTATGTATAAATTCCATTTTATGTTTTTTAAATTGGAGGGTTTCTACCACAAGTTTAGTGACCTTTGACCCGAATTGTTTACTTTTATAGCATATTGAATATGTTCATAGTCAACGAAACACTTCAGGGTCGGTGGAAATGTTAGTGTTTTAAAATACACCTTTGTATTGCTCAAACAGTTGAAGTATTTTTGTTTCCACCAGATGGCTCAAATGAACAGATATTTTATTTAAATTACTTTCAAGAATGAAATATATTATAATATAAGATATAAAAGACTGTCACAATGTTTCATGGATATTTACAGAAGTTTCAGTGACATTATTGAGTATGTATGATGAGGGTTAAAATACTGTAAATAATGTGTTGTGCATGTTAACGGCTCAACTCCTCAGCAAGTCCAGGATCGAGCAGCTGGAGAGAGAAAATACGGGTGATGAAGTGTGTCTGTGCACTGATGAACTTATTGTTTAAATCAATATGAAGATGGACATGATGATTTATCTGGCTTTAGAAGATCATGTTCAGGGTTTCCTCCAGGATTTTTTTAACCTGTGAGGGAGATCTGCCCGAGTGGAAGAGGGGGGTGGTGACGACGACAACATGAATTTTGAAATTGAAATTATGAATATTTCAAACTGAATGTTTTTTAAAATACATTATTTACTATAAGGTTTCCAGTACATGAATCGAAAAGAATAATTGAAAATAGGATCTTGCAGTATCACTAGGCCAAAACAACAAACACAACAACAAATTAAAGATATAAGTTAAATAACTAAACTATACTGAATACAGTCAAATAAACATCTCTTCCTGCATAGAATGTGTACAAAAGAAAAAGGCAGTCCATCCATTTGAAGAATATAGCTGCAATGAAAAAACACAAGGCTGTAGCACAACTACAGACATGCACATGCATCAAGGAAGGAGGCAGTCTTCTGGTGTTGCTGCTCTTCAGGCTGCATCCTCTGACAGAGTCACATGGAGCTTCCCAAGGAGAACCAAATGCTTTTCATCTACAAAATAAGATAGCATAAATGAAAAATCCAGTCATCACAAACCTTTTGGGCTGGCTAAATCATATTGAATCATTGTTGAATGAGGCCTGATCATTTCCGTATTATTGCTTCAATATGATCAGTGCATTCACTGATTTAATACAGCCCCATATTCAGGAACATAACATATTCACCATACAGTTCATGATTCACCATATCAGATCTTTTTAACAATACTTTTACCATACGTTTGGCTGTTTTGTTATAGCCTAAAGATCTCCTCATCTTTGTGTCTCACAGCAAACCTGTCTCCTACAAATTCAGTTTGTATATTACTGTTTGATAATGAGCCTCTGTTGTGTGGTGATAAGGTAATCACTGCCTGGATTATGTTCAGAAACAACACTTTTTTGAGTGAATGAAACACTGCTTTTCCTCACTATGTTAATAAAGGTAATTTATGGAGATGGTAGACACCTGAGACACACACCTGACACTCCCACACCTGGGCGTTATCACACAGCATTATTAGCTGCTTTCTTAGCCTGCTCGAGTGATTTTATTATTTGACTCATTTTGATGGAACCGTCACATTTGGCATGCCCAAATCTTAATTTTATAACAAGATACAGGTTTTTTTTTAAGGGTTTTAGCCATAGACTTTATAAATAATTTTAGCCCTTGGTTGTATATTGCTGTAAATATGTCTATGGGAAATTGTGGCAGACGGTGGGCGGGGTCTTTTAGTATGACGTCTCTATTTCTCCACAAATCAGTTTAACACCTGAAATAGAAGCGAAGAAGAAGAAAACGCCGTTTCAGTTGCTCCGGAGAGGTGGACAGAAAGGTCGATTTTAACATCTTGTGTGAATTAATTAATGTATTGACTTAGTTAGACATGTTAGATGTAAATGTAAGTTGATAGCAGGGGTCGAGTTTTGACTGTTGAAGCAGTTATTTAAAGCGAACTGACTGAGCTAAACAGCAAAGTCAGGTTAGCCTGTTTAAATTCTCAGGGTATTTCAATAGACACAGTCATTTTGTTAAAACAGCTGTTTTTTTTCATTAAAGGTTCAAGTAGCGGAGAACTTGTAATGTTGTCAGTAATGTTTTATTTTTAATGGTGGCTAACATTAGCTAGTTAACCACTAGCTGGTGTGTAAGTGAAGTTCGTTTAGCACCAACTTCAGCTTGATGTCTGACCAGCAGATAAGTGGTGAGTGTTTCTTTTCTTCTCCACATCAACATCTGGAACTTCACAAAGCATTCTTTAGTGTCAGTGCTACTTTTTCTTCACTTTGCTCTTAAGACAACATTTTAGAAGATTTGGTATTCATGAAGAAATTCTTATCTTTTCTTTATTTTTTTTCTCAACTTTCTTCTTAATTTTTTTTCCTCAGATAGAACCTGAGAACAAATGAGATACTTGAAAACAACGTTCTTAGATTTCTTCTCATATTTCTTCAAAACTTTAAGAGAAGCCATCACTGGTACTAAAACAGCTACAGTGAAAAGATAAGTCTTGATATGTATTTACTTGAACAAATTTGTATGACATTTATTTGGTTTCTTTAATATTTAGTTTAGCCCTAGACAATGTGTTAACAAATTCATATTTGTTTGAATATTTATTGTTGCATTCATGGGAAATGTTTTTTTTTTTGTGTGTGAGCTTGTTGCACAGGCATATATATCAGTCATATTTCCAGTTTTTCAGGAAAGCATGCTTACTTTTATTTTTCATGTCAGATCAGTGTAGAGTTCCTGAGGCTCGTGGCTGTTCCCCTTGAACAGAAGTTTCTGGCATGGTTAGACGTGCAGTCAGAAGAGCTGATCAGAGTGATCCATGACAAAGGAGGAGCAACATGTGAAAAAGGCTGCTGCTGTCATGCAAACTTTAGATCAGGTATGTCTGTGTCACCTAATGGGAGCCTTGGTAGCTAAGTGTGCTGTCTGTTTCTCTGTATTACTTGACATCAGTGCTGTTAGAATAAGATTTGTCAGTGGACACAATAATTATTGCCTCAACCAAGTAAAATCAGAAAGACAGACTCCTTGTTTAAAAATGTATTGTGAGGTTCTGTCTTGATTTGTCTATAATTTGAGAAAGAGATCAGCAGTGAGACAGAGTGAAGGAAAACTGATAACCAGTCACACTAAAAGGCCTCAGCATTAAGATAAGTGTGTGTCTGTGTGTGTATTAATAGCCTGCAGCAGCTTGTTTGTTTCTCACCTGCACACAGCATATTGAGTAATCTGAGACCTTGAATCAAACCCCCCTCCCCTGAAGTTTTGACCCAATATAAGACAGGCTGACTGGACCTCTGCACCTTTGTGAAGACGTGTAAACTGGACAATGAGGGCTGTTGTTGTTGGTTTGCTGCTGCTCGGTCTGTGTGGGTCAGGAGCTCAGGGGGAGGTTCAGGAGACGGAGACAAGAGATGCAGGTGAGGAGACCACAAAGCAAACCACACCTGACATCTGGGCGGAGGTGAGGGCTCTGAGGGACATGGTGGTGGAGCTCAAGGTGGAGCTGAGGAACGTGGAGGCCACGGTGAAGGACAGCGAGAGCCAGGTGGATGAACTGAAAGCTGAGCTGATCGTCACCAAGATGCAGGTGGAGCAGCTGCAGAGAGAGACTTCAGGTACACACTGATTACTTTTATGAGTATGCAAGATGAGGGATAAAATACTGTAAATAATGTGTTTTGATGTTAACAGAGTGCTCTGTAATGTCATTGCATTAACTCCAGACTGAGCAGCAGTGAGACTGAACTTGTTTTGGAAGATCATGTGACCACTCATGAACAAACAAAATTTCTTCTGTGTTTCAGTCCAAGCTGCAGACCTGATGTCTTTGGAAACTCGACTGACTGCCACCGAGAGCAAAACACGTGACCTAGAAAAAGAGAATGCAGGTATTTCACTGACAAACATGATGTTTAAAAAGCTTTGTGCTTTGTTGTCATTATTTCAACTTGTCTTCAAAAATTCACATGCAAAAAAGTTATGACACATAATCAGTCTCAACATAAGATGAGGTTTAAAATACTGTAAATAATGTGTTGTGCATGTTAACAGCGTGCTCTGTAATGTCATTGCTTTAACTCCAGACTTGCAGACCAGACTGAGCAGCAGCGAGTCCAGGATCGAGCAGCTGGAGAGAGAAAATGCAGGTGATGAAGTGTGTCCGTGCACTGATTAACTTTTACCAGCTCCAGAATAAGCCTTTAAAATCAATATGAACATGACGATTTATATACATTAAACTGTTTTTGAAGGTCATGTGACAACTCACAAACAAAACAAAACTTCTTTTGTTTTTCAGTCCAAGGAACTCGACTGACTGCCACGGAGAGCAAAACAAGTGACCTAGAAAAAGAGAATGCAGGTATTTCACTGACAAACATGATGTTTAATAAGCTTCATGCTTTGTTGTCATTATTATTGTAGTAGCCAGTTCATTGTAGTGAGGGCATTTCTTGAGTCTTGACATCACTGTATAAAATTAGCTGCTGTGACCTCTAGGATAATCACAGCCTCATGAAACTTTACAACCACAAACTAAAGACCTAGAGCATTCAGAGGTTGCGCACCTTTCCTAGGTTTATTGACAATAAGATGGTGTTTCAGCAGTTTGAAGAACAGAAGTGCTCATTATCCAATCGCTGAAAATACAGAAATGTCCAAAATGAACAAAGTTTTTCAACCCAAATCACAGCATGGATTTTCCTATGTTGCTTAAAGGTCTTGATGTATTGATGTTATATTTTGGAGGGTTTTTTGACCATTTGTATCCTTTCTCGATATTAATAAAATTACATAATTCAGCACCAAATGTGTGTAAAATATGGTATCAAGCCAAAAAATTGCTGCAACAACTTATGGGACATAGTTGAACATGGAAATGGACTTCAAAGGTGCAGATATTAATGTTCTGAACCTATTTACACCTTAATGGGTTGACATAAATAATTTATTAATTTTTGACCAGACCAACTTGACACAAAGTGCTGAGCTATGTGGTATTTATTTTTGTCCTGCTCTCTCCCCCTAAACATCCACTGCCCACAACCCCCAGTTCTCACAGAAAAAGGACTCTGTACTCTAACTGGTTAAAGCACGCATTTACCATAAACTATACATGTTGGTTGTACCCTCCTGGACTGTGACTAAAAAAGTTATGACTGAAGTTAATGGTTAATATCATAACTTGTTTATTATATTTGTATTTATTTGCTTAAATAGTTTGAACACTGATTCAAGTAATGTGGGTTTCAAACTGAACATTTGTTTTACATCCCAGCAAATTCAAATGTAATATTTGTAACTTGAATACATAATAAAAATAAAGCAACAGTTATGTAACAATGTAAACAGGTGTAGTTTAATTAATTTTAAAATGCATTGCATTCTGTTACATTCATACTGTTAATCTGGCCAATCGAGGGCAACCATTAAGCTGATGTGTCCCTCTATGAAAATTAGTTTGACTACCCTGCTGTAAAAAATGTGTTGTGCATGTTAACAGCGTGCTCTGTAATGTCATTATATTAACTCCAGACTTGCAGACCAGACTGAGCAGCAGTGAGACTGAACTTCTCCTCAGCAAGTCCAGGATCGAGCAGCTGGAGAGAGAAAATGCAGGTGATGATTTTATCTTCTTAATCACAACAAACACACATATACATTACATATACAGTCTGGATGAAGTTTAATGACATGCACAAACTTTGTTTTGTTAACAGAGGAACCGAAGGTGGCCTTTTACACAGCTCTGACTGATGCAGGACAGGTTGGACCATTCAACACAGACATCACACTGAAATACAGCAAAGTCTTCACCAACATTGGTGATGCTTACAATCCTAATACAGGTAAATTACTGCAGGTCACATGAACATGTTTACTCATGTGAATCTACATTTGTTACAAATTTTTGTTTTCTACTCTGTAGGTTTCTTCACAGCACCAGTCAGAGGGGTCTACTACCTCCAGTTCACTGTGTGTGGGAACCAAGTTGGTCGCATGGGTGTGAAAGTGTACAAGAACAGCCAGAGGATCATGTATAATGGGGAGTGGAAGGAAGAGGGAGGTGTGGAACATTTGACTAACTCTGTTGTCTTGGAGCTGATGGCAGGAGATGAAATCCACCTGGTTCTCCCATCAGGTTATTCTCTCTTTGACAGCAGTGAAAACTTCAGCACCTTCAGTGGCGCCCTACTCTTCACACTGTGAGGATGATTTGTCACAAACCCAGTCATTGTTGGCTACACTGTGATTTACTGCATGTATCTGCATCTGATTTCTCTGTTGTTATCACATGAAAGCAACATTCAAATAAATCACAGACTGAAACAATCAGAAAATAAGTTTTCTCCCTCTGATTCATGACTTTGTTCTCACTAATGCTGGTTCCTCTCCTCATACACTGTCTACCTTTTTAAATGTAAAATCTCAAAGTGCTACAGGCGCGAGTGAGATTACAACAAAGAAAACGGGATAAAAACAAAGATGGCATCTAATGAAAATGTACCATCACTGACCTGAAACCTGTTATCCAATCCGATTTTTTAAAGTTATGCTGTTGTCTTGCAGACAAACATTAACATCATTCCCTTTCCATTGTGGCACTATTTAATTCAGTACTATGATGTGCAATGTCAGCACTAACTTATCTTAAAATTCAGCTGTCCTTGTTTTAAACATGTACTGTATAAATGTGTATATAGACTTTATACATTCTATAGTTATAACAAATTAATACACATTTTTAGCACTAATTACAAAATGCAATTTTTGTAAAATGTATATTGTTGTAATATTATATTACTTTTGCTGAAGAGAACATTATGACTTGATTAGGAATGGAAACTCAAAATGTAATTCCTAGGACGTCTAATAACAAGATAATTAAAAAAACAATAATTTTATCTCACAGAACATAGCAGTTGCTGGACCACCACTGCCAAGATGTCAGGCCTGGACATGAAGGAGGACTCGGATGCAGAGCGAAGATTCGTGTGGACTTTATTAATCCCTCTTAACCTCAGGACACAGTAATAAAATAAATGGCTATGAAAATATCCTATGAGTCTAATAAGAACAAAAAACCACTCCAAAAGGGAGGGACAAAACAGCAGACACAAAAGGAAAATAAACCAACAGAAAATCACTCCAAAGGGAGGAAAAAATGCTAAGGCTAAAGATACAAAACAAAAGGCACTCCTAAAAAACGGAGGCTGAGACTAAATGCTACACGATAACAAAAAATCACTCCAAGGGAGGCTGCAACACACTATGGCACTAAGTACAAACTAAGAAAACTATGAACATAAAATCACTCGCCTGGAGGAAAAGAAAACAACACTTCACGAAGATACAGAGGCAAAACTTGGACTGTGGAAACTGGCTTGGGTGATCGACAGGAACGAAACACTCTGGCACAAGACAAAGGGAGACGCAGACTATAAGACACATGAGGGCAATGGGGAACAGGTGGACACAATCAGGAGTCAGGGAAGACAATCAGACTAGTGACACCAGGGGAAGGGCAAGTGATCTGAAACGAGAGGAGAATTAATTTTCAAAATAAAACAGGAAGTCACAAGACAAAATAAAACCCCAAACAAGACAAACCTCACCGCGGTGTGACACAAGATCGTTCAGTTTGTTTGTCAAGATGTAATTTAAGTTGTCGTTGAATATGAAAGTATGATGTTCTTCAGGTATCTTAGCTTACTAATAGCTACCTTGTCCCCTCAGGTAGAGACAGAGTGCTTAAATACTCATTTGGCGTGCTTAAATCTTACATTTTTAACTAGATACAGGGTTTTTTTTAGGGTTTCAGTCATAGACTTTATAAATAATTGTATCCCTTGGTTGTATATTGCTGTATATATGTCTATGGTATATTGTGGCAGCCGGTGGGCGTGGTCTTTGAGTATGACGTCTCTATGACGTCAGCCACAAATCAGTTTAACACCAGAAATAGAAAGGAAGAAGAAGAAAACGCTGTTTCGGTTTCTCCGGAGAGGTGGACAGAAAGGTCGATTTGAACATCTTGTGTGAATTAATTTATGTCTTGACTTAGTTAGACATGTTTGATGTAAATTTAACTTGATAGCAGGGGTCAAGTTTTGACTGTTGAAACAGTTATTTAACACGAACTGACTGAGGTAAACATCGAACTGTTGCTAGGCAACAGTAAGTCAGGTTAGCCAGGTTATTTTAATAGACACGGTCATTTTGTTTAAACAGTTATTATTTTCATTAAGGTTCAATTAGCAGAGAACTTGTAAAGCTGTTAGTAATAACCTTGTTTTATTTTTAATGGTGGCTAACCTTAGCTAGTTAACCGCTAGCTGGTGTGTAAATGAAGTTCGTTTAGCATTGGTGTGCGGGAGGCACTTTGACAGCCTGTTACCAACGGTCGGTGATCATCGAACCAACTTCAGCTTGATGTCCAGAAGGTAAGTGGAGAGAAGGGTTTTGGAAATATATTTCATATTTGTTTGAATATTTATTGTTGCATTCATAGGAAATGTTTTTTTGTGTGAGCTTGTATCAGTCATATTTCCAGTTACAGAAAGCATGCTTACTTTTGTTTTTAATTCCAGATCAGTGTAGAGTTCCTGAGGCTCGTGGCTGTTCCCCTTGAACAGAAGTTTCTGTCATGGTTAGACGTGCAGTCAGAAGAGCTGATCAGAGTGATGATCGATGACAAAGGAGGAGCAACATGTGAAAAAGGCTGCTGCTGTCATGCAAACTTTAGATCAGGTATGTCTGTGTCACCTAATGGGAGCCTTGGTAGCTAAGTGTGCTGTCTGTTTCTCTGTATTACTTTACATCAGTGCTGTTAGAATAAGATCTGTCAGTGGACAGATAATTATTGCCTCGCCTAAGTCAATTCAGAACAAAAAGACATTCCCTTGTTAAAACTTTATTGTGAGGTTCTGTCTTGATTTGTCTATAATTTGAGAATGAGATCAGCAGTGAGACAGAGTGAAGGAAAACTGATAACCAGTCACACTAAAAGGCCTCAGCATTAAGATAAGTGTGTGTCTGTGTGTGTATTAATAAACACAGTGTATGCACAGCTGTGACTGCATTAGAGGTTTTAAGTCAAACTTTTCCACCAGCCTGCAGCAGCTTGTATTTTCTCACCTGCACACAGATCACGACCCCCCTCCCCTGAAGTTTTGACCCAATATAAGACAGGCTGACTGGACCTCTGCACCTTTGTGAAGACGTGTAAACTGGACAATGAGGGCTGTTGTTGTTGGTTTGCTGCTGCTCGGTCTGTGTGGGTCAGGAGCTCAGGGGGAGGTTCAGGAGACGGAGACAAGAGATGCAGGTGAGGAGACCACAAAGCAAACCACACCTGACATCTGGGCGGAGGTGAGGGCTCTGAGGGACATGGTGGTGGAGCTCAAGGTGGAGCTGAGGAACGTGGAGGCCACGGTGAAGGACAGCGAGAGCCAGGTGGATGAACTGAAAGCTGAGCTGATCGTCACCAAGATGCAGGTGGAGCAGCTGCAGAGAGAGACTTCAGGTACACACTGATTACTTTTATGAGTATGTAAGATGAGGTTTAAAATACTGTAAATAATGTGTTGTGATGTTAACAGCGTGCTCTGTGATGTCATTGCATTAACTCCAGACTGAGCAGCAGTGAGAGTGAACTTGTTTTAGAAGATCATGTGACCACTCACAAACAAACCAAATTTCTTCTGTGTTTCAGCCCAAGCTGCAGACCTGATGTCTTTGGAAACTCGACTGACTGCCACCGAGAGCAAAACACGTAACCTAGAAAAAGAGAATGCAGGTATTTCACTGACAAACATGATGTTTAACAAGCTTCATGGTTTGTTGTCATTATTTCAGCCTGTGTTAAAGTTGATGACACTGCAGAAAACATTAATAGTAATAAAACATAATCTGACTCAAATTAACATTTTCTGTCTTTGTGAAGTTTTTATATTAATTTATAATTTATCAAAGACAAAAAAAATGATAACCAGTCACAGTAAAAGGCCTCAGCATTAAGATAAGTGTGTGTCTGTGTTAATAAACACAGTGTATGCACAGCTGTGACTGCATGAGAGGCTTTCAAACAGAATCAGTTGCTTGACCCATTTTCATATTATGGTTTGATCGCTCGGACATTTATAAACGTTTCAGGTACATTTTGAGTGTTAGTTTCACAGATGAGACGAGGGTTTAAATACTGTAAATAATGTGTTGTGCATGTTAACAGCGTGCTCTGTAATGTCATTATATTAACTCCAGACTTGCAGACCAGACTGAGCAGCAGTGAGACTGAACTTCTCCTCTGCAAGTCCAGGATCGAGCAGCTGGAGAGAGAAAATGCAGGTTATGAAGTGTGTCCGTCCACTGGTGAACTTTTTACCAGTCCCAGAATAAGCCTTTAAATTTTAATATGCACATGATGATTTATCTACATTAAACTAATTTTAAAGATCATGTGACCACTCACAAATGACACCAAACTTCTTTTGTTTTACAGTCCAAGAAGCTCGACTGACTGCCACCGAGAGCAAAACAAGTGACCTAGAAAAAGAGAATGCAGGTATTTTACTGACATACATGTTTAATAAGTTTCGTGCTTTGTTGTCATTATTTCAACCTGTGTTAAAGGTTTCATAGACAAAAAAGTTGTGGTGCTGTAGAAAACATTAAAAGTAATAAAACAACAGTTTCATCATTTTCTGTCTTTGTAGAGTTTTAAATTGAATATTGCCACAAAGGATAACAAATTGATTGCACTACAGCGTGCTCTGTAATGTCATTATATTACCTCCAGACTTGCAGACCAGACTGAGCAGCAGTGAGACTGAACTTCTCCTCAGCAAGTCCAGGATCGAGCAGCTGGAGAGAGAAAATGCAGGTGATGAAGTGTGTCCGTGCATTGATTAACTTTTTACCAGTTCCAGAATAAGCCTTTAAAAATCAATATGAACATCATTAAACTGATTTTAAAGATCATGTGACCACTCACAAACAAAACCAAACTTCTTTTGTTTTTCAGTCCAAGGAACTCGACTGACTGCCACGGAGAGCAAAACAAGTGACCTAGAAAAACAGACTGCAGGTATTTCACTGACAAACATGATGTTTAATAAGGTTCATGCTTTGTTGTCATTATTATTATAGTAGCCAGTTCATTGCAGTGAGGGCATTTCTTGAGTCTTGACATCTCTGTATAAAATGAACTGCTGTGACCTCTAGGATAATCACAGCCTCATGAAACTTTACAACCACAAACTAGAGACCTAGAGCATTCAGAAGATGCGCACCTTTCCTAGGTTTATTGACAATAAGAGGGTTTCTCAGCAGAAGAACAGAAGTGCTCATCATCCAATAACTGAAAATACAGAAACCTCCAAAATGAACAAAGTTTTTCAACCCAAATCACAGCATGGATTTTCCTATGTTGCTTAAAGGTCTTGATGTATTGATGTTATATTCTTTATTCATTATATTAACTCCAGACTTGCAGACCAGACTGAGCAGCAGTGAGTCCAGGATCGAGCAGCTGGAGAGAGAAAATGCAGGTGATGATTTTATCTTCTCAATCACAACAAACACACACATATACATTACATATATATTCCAGGTGCAGTTTAATGACTTTAACTTATTTGCATTAACAGAGCAACCGAAAGTGGCCTTTTATACAGCTCTGACTGATGCAGGACAGGTTGGACCATTCAACACAGACATCACACTGAAATTCAGCAAAGTCTTCACCAACATTGGCGATGCTTACAGTCCTCATTCAGGTAATTTACTGCAGGTCACATGAACGTGTTTACTCATGTAAATCTACATTTGTTACTGTTTTTTGTTTTCTACTCTGCAGGTTTCTTCACAGCACCAGTCAGAGGGGTCTACTACTTCCAGTTCACTGTGTGTGGGAACCAAGCAGGTAACATGGGTGTATAAGTGTACAAGAACAGCCAGAGGATCATGCATAATGGGGAGTGGAAGGAAGAGGCAGGTTTGAAACATTTCACTAACTCTGTTGTCTTGGAGCTGATGGCAGGAGATACAATCCTCCTGCTTCTCCCATTAGTGGGGCGGATTAGCTGAACAATCGTTCACTTTGTGATAAAAGCATGAAATTTGGTAGATGTGTTGGTGAATATGTTTCGAACAAATCTGGATATTGGGCCACCTCAAAAGCGCCCCCTAGTGGCCGTGGCAGGCATTTGTTATACAAATAAATCAATGATGAATAAAAACTGCCCTTTTAATAATAACAACTGGTGATGAATTGTATATTGTTGCAAAGCCTGATTAGTCACCTTTACAACGAGGTACAGCTTGTAAGGATCGTGCATTCATGGAATGAGCAACGGGGCTAAACGTGTGGGTAGCACCCCCCAAAAATGTGAAAAAATCCAAGCCACTTAGAAGGTCAATCTTGGTGTCAAAATATACATTTTCTGGGTCAAAGAATCATTTAAAGCTATTGAGAATATCACTGGATGACTCACTGTAAATAATTTGTTGATCAAGATCTGACATGAGATGAAAGCGTACCCTGGATTTTTTTGAGCAGTGTACATGGCAGCTAATCCACACTCTCCCGTGAACATTGATTCCAAACAGTTTCAACTCAGGATTCCCTGCTGCAGCACTTGAAGCGAGTTGCCCAGTCTGAGTGAAAATGAACATATCTATTTGATCAAATAACCATCTAGTGATATTCTCAATAGCTTTAAATGATTCCTGGACCCAGAAAATGTATATTTTGACACCAAGATTGACCTTCTAAGTGGCTTGGAAGATATATCATTTCTCATAGACTTCATATGGCTGCCATCACCGCAATCTTGATGAAGTGGCTCCTACTAAAAATTGAAACCTATAATGATAGAGAGTATGTGGAAAAAATGTGGTGCTTTTGTCCGGCGTGTCCCCTTTTTTTGGCTAAGCCGCCTGACTAAGTCACACACCTCAGTACAAGGATTTTGCCAGAAAGAATAACATGCTACAAGTAACCCTAGTAGAATTTTTAAAATGTAGGATTTTTTTCTCTGTCTAAATGTGTTTTGTTTTTATTGTTGCAGGTCATACAATATTGAAAATTATTTTTTCTTTTTAAGGAGCAACAGAAGAATACAAGCCAAAGAGGAGGCCGTAGCCTGTGAATGGGAATATCAAGACCTAATAAAATGTTATACAAAGTTAATGTTCTTTTCTATTAGACTGTAATAAAGCTTTTGTCACTTTAACATGTCTCTAAATTATATTTGTGGTGCTGAAAACATGAAACAGCAGCTGTAGGGTAGGCAAAGCATTCCTCGCCAGTAACCACCGGCGGCCATTTTTAAAAATGGCCGCTTTTAAATGGCCATTTTTAAAAATGGCCGCCACAGCCATCAGAATTTTTTTTTTGCGATGGTCCAATATCCAGATTCATTAAACATGTATTCAGCAATGAGTGTACCAAATTTGATGCTTTTATCACAAAATGAACGATTGTTCAGCTAATCCAGCCCACTACACAGGGGATGCACATTTTTGGGGGGTGCTACCCACACGTTTAGCCCCGTTGCTCATTCCATGAATGCACGATCCTTACAAGCTGTACCTCGTTGTAAAGGTGACTAATCAGGCTTTCCAACAATATACAATTCATTACCAGTTGGTATTATTAAAAGGGCAGTTTTTATTCATTATTGATTTATTTGTATAACAAATGCCTGCCACGGCCACTAGGGGGCGCTTTTGAGGTGGCCCAATATCCAGATTTGTTCGAAACATATTCACCAACACATCTACCAAATTTCATGCTTTTATCACAAAGTGAACGATTGTTGTAAAATTTTGAGCTAATCCGCCCCACTACATCAGGTTATTCTCTCTATGATGACAGCAACAACTACAGCACCTTCAGTGGCGCCCTACTCTTCACACTGTGAGGATGATTTGTAACAAACCCAGTCATTGTTGGCTACACTGTGATAAACTGCATGTATCTGCATCTGACTTCTCTGTTGTCATCACATGAAAGCAGCATTCAAATAAATCACACTGTGACTGTGAAACAATCAGAAAATAAAGTTTTATTCCTCTGATTCATGACTTTGTTCTCACTAATGCTGGTTCCTCTCCTCTTAGCAGCTTTGATAGTAGTCACTACAATTACATTTAACCCTTTATCGGGCGAAGAAGCATATTTGGTAACTTCAGCGGATATCCAAAATAAATAAAAATATCTCGAGAAAAAAGTTGCAAATTTACTAGATTAAAGTGGCAAATCTACAAGAAAAAAAGTCGCAGATTTAAGAGATTTAAAGTGGCAAATCTGTGTGAAAATAGTCACAGATTTACGAGAAAAAAGCTTTTTTCTCGCAGATTCACCACTTTAAATCTCATAAATCTGTGCATTTTTTCTCATAGATTTGCCACTTTAACCTTGTAAATTTATTTCTCAAAATATTACCCCCCTACCCTGGGTCCGTATGTTGTTGTTTTTTACACATTCTGGCTGTATGTAATATCCTCCAATATTCTCTAGGGTTGAAATTTGGAATTTGCAAGTATTTCAATGAGTGCCCTATTAAGGGTTAAAGAGGTAAATTAGGCTCTTAATTTACACATTCCAACAAATCCATACTGAAGTCCAGAGATGTGTCTTTAAACTATTTTATTAAACAAAAAAGATAACTGACAACCTTATGAAATAATAAACAACAAAGGCTAAACACACCTAATAATAATGTATATTATCCTGATTCCAAAGTAGTTTGGAATCTGTCTAAAATGTGAGTAAACAAGCGTGATGATTTTGCTAATCCTTTTTGAAATATTAACTGAAGCCTGTACAAACAATATATTTATTCAAACTGAATCTTTTTTATTGTAATATGTATATATGTTTGCCAGTGAAAACCATATGTAATTTCTGCCCAATAATATGGTACTGTCATATTACTCTATGTAGTAGTTCAAGGGTTCACCACACGGTGTCACTGTTGTTATTTGGTACCTACTGGCTGTAGATTGAGGTTGAGGAGCCATCACAAAAGCAAAATGCTTTTTCCTGATTCATGTACCTTTTTAATGATGTTTGGTGTTCAACATTAGCTATTTTTTAGCCATTGCAAGTTATTATTTGACTGTGCAGTCTGAAAGGGGCTACATGTTTGGTTGAAGGTTGAGAACCACTCCCGCCAGATCATTCTTGTCTAATTTTGTTGTCTGAAATAGTAAATTCTGCAGCTGTTTGGAATTGCATTTCAGACTACCTCTAATTGTGGTTTGTATCTGAAATATAAATTTATTTTATGTGGATATTTGCTGTCTTGTCTTTCTAAAATCCATCTGGATACAACCTAGAAAAAAATGGATTTGGGCCTTTCTCTGGGTCTAATCCTGTAAATAATCTGTAACCATACTATTTGTCACTTGTTTTTATATAAGGAATTCTATACTTTCTACTGACTCTCAAACACTATGGTGGTAATGAGATTGTTGTACATGCTATGTATATGTGTTAATCAAAGAGGATCTTTATGGTGCAACTCAATGTATATTATGCATATTTGTTGATCTAAATCTTCTGTGTGACCAGGTGTACATTGTTTCACCTTTATAATAAAGTTGTAAAATGAGATTTTGAGTTTGCGATTATGTTTTAGCCACCTTAAATCTTGAACCGTCAAATTATTAGATTTTTAAAAGGAGAATGTGAATATGCGGTGTTTACTTAAAATCCCAATTCCACAGAAAAGTTTGGACGCTGTGTGAGAAGTAGACGAAGAAGGAATGCATCAAATTCAGCGTTTTAATCAGTTTGAAGCACATATTTTGTGTTTGCACAGTATCTCAATTGGATATATGTCAAGAAGGATTAGAAAAGCATTGCATTCCGCCTTTATTTACATTTTAAATCAAGTCCTCAAATCAAACCTTTTTTTGGATTTGGGGTTGTATTTTCCTAATAACGTCGAGAAAATTGTTAATTTTTTTGGTTAATGTAAACGCAAAATTGGTGAAGAATTAGGTTGTATTTAAAATTTGTTTGTGTAAATTAGTTTTCCCAAAAGATTTCGACTTTTTTTCCTACATTTTTTTTGTGATTTCGGGAAAAGCTACTCTACTACACGTATCAACAAGCTATAAGAAGACCATTTTGAGAGTATCAGGGCTTTTAAAAATTTTGCGACTTTTTCCCCCAAAAATTTTGACATGCTATAGTATGACTTTTTTCCCCAAAATTTTGTACATCTGAAAAGGTGGTGTTTTTTTGTGAATTCGGGAAAAGCCGCCCTCCTACACGTATCAACAGGCTATAATAAGACCAATTTGAGAGTTTCGGGGCATTCAAAGATTTTGTGACTTTTTTCCAAAAAAATTTGACATGCTATATATAGTATGACTTTTTTCCTAAATTTTGGATATCTCAAAACGTGTTTTTTTGTGAGTTCTGGAAAAGCTACCCTACTACATGTATCAACAGGCTATAAAATGACCATTGTGAGAGTATCGGGGCATTCAAAAATTTTGTGACTTTTTTCCAAAAAAATTTGACATGCTATAATATGACTTTTTTCCTAAATTTTGGATATCTCAAAAAGTGTTGTTTTTTTTGTGATTTCGGGAAAAGCCACCATGCTACACACATCAACAGACTATAATAAGACCATTGTGGGAGTATCGGGGCATTTAAAAATTTTGAGACTTTTTCCCCAAAAAATTTTGACATGCTATAGTATGACTTTTTTCCCCCAAATTTTGCACATCTGAAAAGGTGGTGTTTTTTGTGATTTCGGGAAAAGCTGCCCTCCTACACATATCAACAGGCTATAATAAGACCCATGTGAGAGTATCGGAGCATTCAAAAATTTTGTGACTTTTTTTAACTTTTTATTTAACCATTTTAATAATTTTACATAACATTTCCTCACAGAATTTGAAGTAAGAGACATCACAATAAACATCCTGAGCATCATACAAGAAAAAAGTGTTAAGACATTACAATAAATAAATTAAATACAGAAATAAGTAGTTCTGACATAACATAGTTATAAAGTTAGTGTTAATCTTGTAAATAAATAAAAAGAAATAGTTGAATATTTAGACAATCAAAGAAATAAAATGTCAGAAGTATTGATAATTATGACAACAGGCAGAGTAGACAATATATGTAATCTGTGGCTAAGTGGGGTTTTTCAAATAGGCATCTCTTTCCGGCAACATTTCATCCCATCATCCTCTCCATCAGACACCCAGATATTGTAAAATGCAAGACCATCTTTGTATAAAAGTGTCCATAGTTAGCTGCAGGCTTGCAGTCATTCGCTCCATCGTGTAGACATGTTTCAGTCTCTGGACCCATTGACCTATAGTTGATGGTTTTACATCTCTCCAGTGCACGGTGATCATTTTCTTTGCTACCAGTAAAAGAACCCTCAGTATATATCTCTGATCTGCATTATATCCGTCTTTAGGTATGGCTCCCAACAAAAACACCATAGGTTCTGGAACCACATTTATCTATTTCCTTTTTAATATTGTCCCAAAATCCTCGTATTACTGGACCCCAAAAAATGTGTGTGGTGTCTCCAATATTTCCACAATTTCACCAACATAATGCTACATTGGGATTTTTCACATATGAAGAGATGATAAAGGGAGTATTAAAATATCTGATCTTCACTTTCCAGTCGAATTCTTTCCACAGTTGGCTGCTAATTCCCCTATGACGACCTGTACATATGTCGTATCGGGGCATTTAAAGATGTTGCCACTTTTTCCTCAAAAATTTCGACATGCTATAGCATGACTTTTTTTACCTTAATTTTGGATATCTCAAAAAGTGGTGTTTTTTTGTGATTTCGGGAAAAGCTACCCTCCTACACGTATCAACAGGCTATATTAAGACCATTGTGGGAGTATCGGGGCATTTAAAAATTTTGCGACTTTTTCCCCAAAAAATTTCGTCATGCTATAATATGACTTTTTCCCCCAAATTTTGCACATCTGAAAAGGTCGTGTTTTTTGTGATTTCGGGAAAAGCCGCCCTCCTACACGCATCAACAGGCTATAATAAGACCAATGTGAGAGTATCGGGGCATTACATTTTTTTTTACTTTTTCCCAAAGAAATACAACATACTATTTGTGTCTTGTGTGATAAGCGTGACAATTTTAGTTATTTTGTGTCTTTTTTTAGTAATTTTGTGTATTTTTCTGGTCATTTTGTGTCTTTTGTAGTGTCCTTTAGTCCAACATAAAATGAGATTTTGAATCTTTTTTTTTACTTTCAAAACACTATCATGCTCAATTAAGAGTTTTGAATGTTGTAAATGTGAACAAAGGTGTCAAATCTAACATATAAGAGGCTTACATCCAGTTCTATCATTTTATACTAAACATATTTGAGCTTGTCTCCAGTTTTACTTGGTATATCATCATCAAACTGAAACTGGCCGCATGGAGTGTACAGCCAGACCATATTTTGACTTTTTTCTTTTAACATACTGTAACATTGTTTTCCATTTTTGGACATGCTATTATTGTCGTTTGTTTTGTTTACAAAATAGTATGTTTACATACTATTCCATGTACATGGTCAACATGTTTTATATGGTTTTATTGGCACCTTTTGACAAACTCCACTGTGAATCATTTGAATATGGCGTGCCATAAAACTACAATAAAAATAAAAAAGAATAGATTTTTTTAAAGGCAAAGAAAGCCATATAAAAAGAATGCCATAAAAATGATAAACTAAAAAAGAATCATAAAACATCATGGCACAGAAAATGATAAAAATGTAAAAAAAATATATATATATAGCATGCCATAAAAATGTGAAAAAAGATCAAAACTTTACTAGAATAGCATGTAATAAAAAAGTATAAATTAAGTATTAATTAAAAATGAAAATGAATAGCATGACTTGAATTATTTTTACATTTATATCGTATGTCATGAACAGTATTTCATAAGAATAACTGTCCCCCACCCAAAAAAGAAAAAAATTGTCATACATATTTGCTGGATTCCTTTACCACAATGTACAACTCAAAAACATTTAAAATCACCTCTGGATTCACATTTATTGAAGAAATAATCTTGCAGGTCTGAATTACACAGCAACATGTTGCAGTATATTTACACAACTGAGTTTTAATTAAAAGCACATTCAACTCTTTTGTATCTCTATTTTATGTTAACCCTTTAGTACTGCCCAACAAACAATACATTTAAGAATTTAATACAACTGAAGCATCAACATTCATGTTTGTCAGTCATCTGCATTTATTGGGAGGAAAGACAGATACAGATGAAAAGAATGTAGGTTCTGTAAGAGGTTTATTTTCTCCATATATTTTACAAATAGAAGCACAAATGTTCATAGACTCTCGACAACATGTCTGAAGTACTTTGAAGAGCTATAGGTAATGGAAACGAAGATCTCGCCCGTTTATCTGCAAAGAAAGAAGAAGAAAAAAAAGGTAAGATTGCTGAACATAAACAGCCCGTTTGAGTTGAGTTGTCTGGGGAGATACGCTACAAGCTAAAGGGCATCTGGACTATTTTATCAAAGAATTTCTACACAAGAAGCACATCAAACTAGCCCAGAATCTAACATTACAGACTTCTCTACAGTGTTACCTCCTCTGTTAAAACAAGCCTCAGTTCCTGAGTTCAGCAAAGGGTGAGGAGGAGGAGCAGAGTAGGTCAGAGAGGAGAATTAGTCACCGAGAATGTGATAACGAGGTATATGTGTACTGAAAACACCTACGATAAGCACCAATTCAAAGTATATCATTGCATTACATGTAAAGGAGTGAGAATATGGAACAACTGCAGCGATGGAATGAAATCATGCACAACAACTGTTAAGATAAAAAGGCTTATGAAAAATGATGTGCTAAAAAAGTATAGGTTGCAAACTGGATGAGGACGTTCTTGAAACTGCCTTCAGTGTTTTGTTTTGTTGTTTGTTTGTTTGTTTTCTTTGCGGGAGAAATAGGAATACTCAGATCTAATTTGTTTGATATACTATGGTTGACTGATAAGAAAATAAATAAATAATACATATTTATTTGACATTAAGTGGCTATACTGTATGTATACATATATATATATATATATATATATATGTATAAATTTCAGAATTTTTTTTTTCAGAAAAAAGCCCATAAAATTATAAAATGACCCCAAATGCTTAAAATTGTTTCATTATAGTCTGTTGATACATTCTTAAGTATTGTCGGTCCAAAGAAATACCATGTTATAGAATGTCGGGGAAAAAAACAAAAAAAAACGTCATAGTATAGAATGTCGAAAAAATTTCAAAATAAAGTTGATTTTTTTTTTTAAAAAGCCCCGAAATGCTAAAAATGATTTTATTATAGTCTGTTAATATTTTATTGATTGATATATTTTATATTATAATATGTCGAAAAATAAAAAAAAATGTAAAAGCCCCAAAATGCATAAAATGGTACTTTTGTAGTCTGTTGATACATTTTATTGCACAATATGTCCAAAAATGATAGAAAAAAACCATATACAAAAAAAAAAAAATCTATAGTACGGCAACATTTTTCAAGACAAGGTCATAAACATTTTAAATGCCCCAAAATGCTTAAAATGGTTTCTTGATAGTCTGTTAATACATTTTAAAGTATTGTCGGTGAAAAAAAAAAACATATTAAAGAATGTCCAAAAAAAAAAAAGTCACATCATTCTATCTCGAGAAAATGTCAAAAAAGTCATAGTATGGCAAATTTTTCAGAAAAAGGTCATAAAATTTGGCCAGAAAAATGCTGAAAATGGTTTCATTAATATTATTAACATAAGTCGAAAAATGTAAAAAATAGTATAAAACATTTAAAAGCCCCAAAATACTTACTAGTATGTTGATATATTTTATTCCACAATATGTCCAACAATGACAGAAAAACACCATATTGTAGAATGCCCAAAAATGTAAAAATAAGTTTTTAAAAACCACATACTATAGTATGGCAATTTTTTTCAAGAAAAGGTCATAAAATTTGTAAATGCACCAAAATTCTTATAATGGTTTTATTATAGTCTGTTGATACATATTAAACTATTGTCAGTCCAAAAATGACAGAAAAACACCGATTATAGGATGTCCGAAAATGAACCAAAAGAAACCACATACTACAGATCTCACGTTTCTTACCAGACAGCGCAGCCTGGTGGACACTTAATGAACTACAAGTAAGCAATGCTCCTTTCAGGATGAAGCTCTAAATTATTGGGGAATTATTGACTGATCCTAATGATTTTTCATGGGCACACGAGGGTCAGAAGTCATGCTCAACTGCTTTTTTTTTTCTTTTAAAACAACATTTCCTCATTAAATTTGAGAGGAAAAGTGCCAACAGAGGAGCCATTAATAACACTACTAATAGTGATTAAAAAAATAATAATTCTAATAATAATACACATTATTTGCAGAACACCTTTTATTCAAGACTTTAAGCTCAAAAAACTTCACTTACAAATATTTTTAAAATTGCCAAAAAATGTCAGTGTCAAATTATGGGATTTTATATAAATCTATATATCCAATAAAAGGACAGGATTAAATTTGAAGGTAATAAAATATTGGCCTCCTGCTGCTGAATACTGTTGAATACTGCTGAATACTGCTGAATACTGCAAAATACTGCTGAATACTGCTGAATACTGCCGAATACTGCAAAATACTGCTGAATACTGTTAAATACTGCAAAATACTGCTGAATACTGCTAAATACTGCCGAATACTGCCGAATACTGCTAAATATACTACAATATTACATGCATATTAATTTAATTTCCAATCAGGATCTATGGGTAAAATGTGGTTTCAGCACATATTTTGAGCCATTTTCAGCTCTACGGCATGAATTTCAGATCATTTTTCCCATATTTAAAAACCAAATTTAAAAAGAACAGTTCAGTTTAATGTCTTAAATGAATTATTGGAAGATAAATCAAATAGTACTCGCAACTGTCAGACCAATTATGTCAAAGAAACACTGAGTCTAATAAAACTTTTAATTCCAAACTCATGAACGGCATGCTTTTCTTAAGCATGTTTTTAAAAGAGGACACTCTTTTTTTCTTCTTTTTTTCTTAGCTTCTTTGAGCCTTTGGAACAACCAGCTTGTCTCTGTGTGCCTGAATAAGATTATCACCTGCTGCACCTGAATCAAACAAACAGGCTGGTTAATGAGTATAAAAAACTATCATGCACTTTGCAACTCAGCGGAAAGATTCAGATAACAGGGGTAGGCGGTTCTTGGGACACTCATTTTATATTTTAAGCAGAAAGTCTCTGTAATAATAACAGGTTTTGAAGTAAAAACAAAACAAAAAGAGAAAAGAAAAGAAAAGAAAAGAAAAGAAAAGAAAAGAAGAGCCATCCTCTCCTAACATCGTGTTTCCTCCACTCCTTTTACTCTGTTATTGCCCGTCTCCTCTCTCTTCAGACTTTCTGTTAATTAAATACAAGCCTCCACTTTCACCTGCACACAATCTGAAGTGATTTTAGAGTCTAAACAATGTGCACAGACTGACAGTAAAAGACCGTAAAATGATAATTACTAACTAATAATTCAGTTTCAGTAACAATGAAACACCATCAATGTATATATCAGCCAAAACAGTATTATAAAATACATTACTCCACTGTAGAATACACTGGCACCGTGTTTGTAACAAAAATATACTGTAATATATATACAAGCCATCACTGTCATTTTTTACATTTATTTTTTGTAAAAATACTTTGTACTGAACACCATATCTCTAACAAAAATATACTGTTATATTTAATGGTAAAATCTTTAATTTATGCAACATTTATAAAGTATTTTCTTGCCAATCATATGGCAGAACAGCGTTTCTTTTGATGGAAAAAACATAATATTTTTTACAGTAAAATATGGAATAAAATGGCAACCTTAAACGTGAAATCAACAGTGCTAATACCATTTTACTGTAATATTAGAAAAAGTTGCACCGTATTTATTATGGTAAACTTTTTTTTTTACAGTGTATTGGTGCTGCAATCAGGGAAATTATTCCTAGAGAGACCCTAGAGATGAGCTTTTCTTCATATAGCTGCTAAAAAGTGACCAAAATGAAGCTTAAAATTGTGACATTTCTGTCAGAATCACTTTATTCTACATGTGTAATTTAAAACGTCGCCAGAAATAAAATTGTTTGGAATAACCAGATGTTAAAAACGTTAAATTCTGCCACTCAGTGACACTGTGAAGCCATGATTGATTCTGCTGAGACAAATATTCACTGAAAATCTGTTTACACAGAACTGAGAGGAGAGGTTTTTTCCAATGTTCATGACACTTGTGGGCCAAAGTGTTGTAAGTGTATTTTATTAAATAAAAATAAATAAACTGGTGGGTTTCTACCTCACATTTAGTCACATTTGTATTGCTCAAACAGAGTTAACATGTTTTTGTTTCCATCAGAGCTTTGGTGGAATTTATCAGAGAGAAGAAAAACTGATAACCAGTCACACTCAAAGGCCTCAGCATTAAGATAAGTGTGTGTGTGTGTGTGTGTGTGTGTGTGTGTGTCTGTGTGTGTGTATTAATAAGCTGTGACTGCATGAGAAGCTTTAGTCAAAATGTTCCACCAGCCTGCAGCAGCTTGTTTGTTTCTCACCTGCACACAGATCATATGGAGTAATCTGATACCTTGAATCAAACTGTCAAACAAAAAAAACTCTTTTAGCACTAATTGCAAAATGGATTTTTTTTTTAGAATGTATATTGTTGTTAAAATTGCATTACCTCAGCACTATCTTATATTAAAGCTCAGCTGTCCTTTTAAACATGGACTGTATACATGTGTATACAGACTTTATACATTCCACATTTTAACAAAGAAATACACGTCTTTAGCACTAATTGCAAAATGCATTTTTTGTAAAATGTATATTGTTGTAATATTATATTACTTTTACTGGACATCATGGCTTGTTTAAGAATGGAAACTCAAAATGTCTTGCCAAATAATGCATCCCCCCCTAACATGTTTTTGTTTCCATCAGAGCGTTGGTGGAATTTATCAGAGAGAAGAAAAACTGATAACCAGTCACACTAAAAGGCCTCAGCATTAAGATAAGTGTGTGTGTGTGTGTGTGTGTGTGTGTGTGTGTGTGTGTGTGTATGTATTAATAAGCTGTGACTGCATGAGAGGCTTTAGTCAAAATGTTCCACCAGACTGCAGCAGCTTGTTTGTTTCTCACCTGCACACAGATCATATGGAGTAATCTGATACCTTGAATCAAACTGTCAAACAAAAAAACTCTCCCCACATAAATACACATTTTTAGCACTAATTGCAAAATGCATTTTTTTTAAAGAATGTATATTGTTGTTAAAATTGCATTACCTCAGCACTTCTCAGCACTATCTTATATTAAAGCTCAGCTGTCCTTGTTTTAAACATGGACTGTGTACATGTGTATACAGACTTTATACATTCCACATTTTTAACAAAGAAATACACGTTTTTAGCACTAATTGCAAAATGCAATTTCTGTAAAATGTATATTGTTGTAATATTATATTACTTTTACTGGACATTATGGCTTGTTTAAGAATGGAAACTCAAAATGTCTTGCCAAATAATGCATCCCCCCCTAACTTTGTCTCTGGATAACTGAGAGTGAAATGCTTTTATCAGCTCATAATTTTGACTGTTTGAGTGGACAGTGTGAATTTCATACATGTAGCATTCATTTTGACTGTAATTACAGGGGGATGCTAGCCTGGCATACTGCCTTTCAATTTCATTTCGAACCTGCAGGCGGTCTGGCAACTACGGCTGTTTCTTAGCCCTGTTTTAGGGATCCAATCACAGAACGGGGAGGGACGGCAAGACGATGACGCGTACTACTCGGCCGATGGAAGCTTGTAGTTTTGTAGTTTTCTTACGGCTCCAACATGGCTGCAGCAGACGCAAAGCTCTCTTTGGATCTAGCTGTAGACGGTGTTTTAAATAGTTTAGAGCCAAAGTTTATTTTAAAAGAAGAACAACATTTGACTTTACACTCTTGTTTCACCACAAAAAGGATGTTTTAGCCTTGCTTCCGACAGGATTTGGCAAAAGTCTAATCTACCAACTAGCCCCGCTACCGCTCGCTGCTGTAACCACGGTGATCTGGCTACGAGCCGAGGATCAGCGGCGCCGCCCAGAGACCCCCAGCAGCTTGTCTATTGACCATAAAATCAGTGGATGTGTGTGGCTGAATGACATGAGGGGGAATAAGGCGTAAAAATAAATAATATTGCAGAAAGCGAGAACTGGAGAAGCAAAGCAGCAAGCAACACTCTCTCACAGACACACACACACACACACACACACATACACACCAACACTGCCAGTAGACTGTGAGCAGCCAGAGTCAGAACATGCTGCAGAAAAACGTTGCAGAAGCAGAATTGAGCATTTTAGTCTCAAAGTAGAGATGGGCTAGTCTGGCTATGTAAACATCAATTTCTGTCGCTCTACAGACGTCATCTGGTATAACTGATCTGATTGGCTAAGAGCTACCTACAGACGCTTTTGATAGACATTCGTAGCGCCCAATAAACGGCTCTGGAGGATCGTAAACCACGCCTCCTCTATGGAGAAATGAATGGCTGGTGTCCAGACTAATCTCATTTGTGAGAGGTGGACAGTCAATTTTAACATCTTGTGTGAATTAATTAATGTATTGACTTATTATGCTACCTATACACCAGACAACTTTGAAAAGATTTGGAAAAGACTCCCAGAAAACAATCAGCTCACACCTGCTCACATCTGAAGACAAGTCTTTAGAGTTTTTAATCCCACTACACACTGAGATTTTAGACATACTGTCAATCTTGCAGGGAAACTATTTACAAGACTACAACTAGATTCTTTTAGCAGTTTTTTCATACCATGCAATTTTTTTCTCATCATGCTCTTAGTAAAAACTTACTAAATGGAGGAGAAGCAGCTTTTGGCTCCAGCTGCTCTAGTGTGTGCAGTGGTTTGTGTTGAAAAAAACAACAACAATGAAAAGGAGAATAGACGCCACAAAATCCCCCTCACAAAGCTGAAAAAGGGTTTCTGTTTTTCTGACATGATAAGTTGACTATTTTACAGTAAAAATAGATATAAGGAAGAATAAAGGAAAGGAACATTTAGAAATGAATTCATGACATACATTTATGTCCAGTTTAATTATAATGTGTTTAATTGAATAATTATATTTATCAGCTCCATCAACTTTCATCTAGTTAATCATACATTAATTATCGATTATTTATTACTTATTTATGTATAGGCCTACATTTCTTTATACATTTAACTGGGTCTCCTTTCTGTTCTCTTTACTAAGAAACAGCGCCCCCAAAATCCATTTGCAATCACCAGATCCTGTTAAAAACATTAAATTCTGCTCCTCAGAGACACTGTGAAGACATGATTGATTCTGCTGAGACCAATGGTCACGTGACAAATATTCACTGAGAATCTGTTTACACAGAGCTGAGAGGAGAGGACAGGAGAGGCTGTTTACACAGAGCAGAGAGGAGAGGACAGGAGAGGCTGTTTACACAGAGCAGAGAGGAGAGGTCAGGAGAAGCTGGAAACATGACAATACTTCAATATGTACGGCAGGTGAAGACCCTTTTTTTTCCAGTGTTCAGGACACTTGAGGGCAAAAGTGTTTTTATGTATAAATTCTATTCTTTTATTTATTCATTTGAAATTGGAGGGTTTCTACGCCGACTTTAGTGACTTTTGACCCCTGACAACAGTTCAGCACCTTTGTTTTGCTCAAACAGAGTTAAAGTATTTTTGTTTCCACCAGAGGGCTCAAGGGAACGGATATTTAATTTAAATGACTTTTGAGAATGAAATTAATTAAAATATAAGATATAAAAGACTGTCACAATGTTCTGACAGAGGACAGTTTTTATATTAATTTATAATTTATCAGAAGGAAAAAAAACTGATAACCAGTCACACTAAAAGGCCTCAGCATTCAGATAAGTGTGTGTCTGTATGTGTATTAATAGCCTGCAGCAGCTTTTTTGATTCTCACCTGCACACAGAGCATATTGAGTAATCTGAGACCTTGAATCAAACCCCCCTCCCCTGAAGTTTTGACCCAATATAAGACAGGCTGACTGGACCTCTGCACCTCTGTGAAGACGTGTAAACTGGACAATGAGGGCTGTTGTTGTTGGTTTGCTGCTGCTCGGTCTGTGTGGGTCAGGAGCTCAGGGGGAGGTTCAGGAGACGGAGACAAGAGATGCAGGTGAGGAGACCACAAAGCAAATCACACCTGACATCTGGGCGGAGGTGAGGGCTCTGAGGGACATGGTGGTGGAGCTCAAGGTGGAGCTGAGGAACGTGGAGGCCACGGTGAAGGACAGCGAGAGCCAGGTGGATGAACTGAAAGTTGAGCTGATCGTCACCAAGATGCAGGTGGAGCAGCTGCAGAGAGAGACTTCAGGTACACACTGATTACTTTTAGTGTTGTCTTTAAGAGTTTCATTTATGAGTATGTAAGATGAGGTTTAAAATACTGTAAATAATGTGCATGTTAACAGTAATGTCATTGCATTAACTCCAGACTTGCAGACCAGACTGAGCAGCAGTGAGACTGAACTTCTCCTCAGCAAGTCCAGGATCGAGCAGCTGGAGAGAGAAAATGCAGGTGATGAAGTGTGTCTGTGCACTGATGAACTTATTGTTTAAATCAATATGAAGATGGACATGATGATTTATCTGGCTTTAGAAGATCATGTGACAATTTACAAACAACATCAAACTTCTTCTGTGTTTCAGTCCAAGTTACAGACCTGATGTCTTTGGAAACTCGACTGACTGCCACCGAGAGCAAAACAAGTGACCTAGAAAAAGAGAATGCAGGTATTTCACTTTGACTTCCTGGTTTAAGAACTCATCCATGTTGTGAACGTCAAGAATAATGTATTTTTATATATTTTCCTAACATTAGATATCTACACAACTAACAGCCACATTGAGCAGAAAAATGCCAAGACATGGTGTCTGTTAAAAACAAAACAAAAATCAATTATTTTTTACTTTGGTCACTCTGGGACAAAAGACTCTGAGCTCACTTTTTATTCCAACCACTCTGACAGCATCCAATCAGTTGGCAGCCTGAATAAAACAAACCCTGAAATGTAGATGAGTCATTAATGTTGAATATATCAAAGTTTCCAAACATTTCTGTTGGAAAAAAAGACCAAAACGAAGCTTAAAATTGTGATATTTCTGTCATAATTACTTTATTCTACATGTCTCGTTTAAAACGTTGCCAAAAATAAACTGTTTGCAATAACAAGATTGTGTTAAAAACATTAAATTCTGCTCCTCAGACACTGTGAAGCCATGATTGATTCTGCTGAGACGAACGGTCACGTGACATATATTCACTGAAAATCTGTTTACACAGAGCTGAGAGGAGAGGTCAGAAGAGGCTGTTAAATGGACATACTTCATTATGTATAGCATGTGGAGACCCATTTTTTCCCTGTATTCATGACACTTGTGGGCACTTTGAAAAGTGTTGTGTATATAAATTCCATTTTATCATATATGTATTTTTTTATTAGAGGGTTTCTCCCTCATATTTTGTGACCTTTGACCCCTGGCATTAGTTTAGCACAGGCGGCAATCTCCGTGTCTGAGCATGGAGGCAAACCAGGAAGTGCCTTAAGCCAGCAATCCACCGAAAATTCCAGCAGGGGGCGCTAAGTTTGGCTGCAAAAACAATCTGCCCATTCATTTCAGTGCAAAATTTGAAAACTTCTCACTTGATTTATTACCTCAGAAAAGTTTTTTAGGAGAACACTATGGTCTCAATCACTAGTAAAAAAATCTTCAAGACAATTTCATGTTATTGAAAATATAAGATAAAAAATCGTATGATTTGGGGCGGGGCTACCTTTGATTGACAGGTCACTAACAAGGTGAGCCGTCATCAGGAGAGAAGCAGAGCAATGCGTATCCACGGCAACGAGTCATTAAAGTTATATATAACGTTATATAGATAGAAAAAAGGATGTTTACCGGTTTGGTCTCATAACTTTGACCCTTTCACTGTATTGTCACTTAGTGACAGTTTATTTGAATGTCTTGTTCAGCGTTTGGTTGGACTAACAGACACTCCAAGGAGTCGCTGTTAATTTTTCTGAGGTCAGTAATGTACATTTTGTTTTTGTTTTTTGCCAAAAAATAACATCCCAGTTAATGCTCCAGTTAATGCTAGCATGAATTAGCAGCAGCTTCTCTCAGTCAGGTTGAGGTGTAGAGAGGCTGTAGTCAGTGTCGCGTCAGATCCCTCTCCTCCTCCACAGTCCAATTATGGTCTGCTCCGCGTATCGGAAACAAGATGGAGACGCAAGATGGAGACGAGTGTAATGCTGAACTCGATGCTTCCAACGGGCCACAAACCAATGGGTGACGTCACGGTGACTACGTCCATTATGTATATGCAGTCTATGGTTTAGCACCTTTGTATTGCTCAAACAGAGTTAAAGTATTTTGTTTCCACCAGAGGGCTCAAGAGAACAGATATTTTATTTAAATGATTTAAGAGTGAAATAAATTATAATATAAGATGTAAAAGACTGTCACAATGTTCTGACAGAGGTCAGTTTTTACATTAACTTATAATTTATCAGAAAGAAGAAAAACTGATAACCAGTCACACTAAAAGGCCTCAGCATTAATATAAATGTGTGTCTGTATGTTTTAATAAACACAGTGTATGCACAGCTGTGACTGCATTAGAGGCTTTCAAACAGAATCAGTTGCTTGACCCATTTTCATATTATGGTTTGATCGCTCCTTTGGGACATTTATAAATTTTTTACAGGTACATTTTGAGTGTTAGTTTCACAGATAAGATGACGGTAAACATACTGTAAATAATGTGTTGTGCATGTTAACAGCGTGCTCTGTAATGTCATTATATTAACTCCAGACTTGCAGACCAGACTGAGCAGCAGTGAGACTGAACTTCTCCTCAGCAAGTCCAGGATCGAGCAGCTGGAGAGAGAAAATGCAGGTGATGATTTTATCTTCTTAATCACAACAAACACACATATACATTACATATATATTCCAGGTGAAATTTAATGACTGACTTATTTGCATTAACAGAGGAACCGAAGGTGGCCTTTTACACAGCTCTGACTGATGCAGGAGATGTTGGACCATTCAACACAGAAAAAACACTGAAACACAGCAAAGTCTTCACCAACATTGGCGATGCTTACAATCCTAATAGAGGTAATTTACTGCTGGTCACATGAACATGTTTACTCATTTAAATCTACATTTGTTACTAATTTTTGTTTTCTACTCTGTAGGTTTCTTCACAGCACCAGTCAGAGGGGTCTACTACTTCCAGTTCACTGTGTGTGGGAACCAAGTAGGTGTCATGGGTGTCTTTGTGTACAAGAACAACCAGATGATTTTGGGTAATTCGGAGTTGAAGGAAGAGGCAGGTTTGAAACATTTCACTAACTCTGTTGTCTTGGAGCTGATGGCAGGAGATGAAATCCACCTGGGTCTCCCATCAGATTATTCTCTCTATGACGACAAATACCACCACAGCACCTTCAGTGGCGCCCTACTCTTCACACTGTGAGGATGATTTTTAACAAACCCAGTCATTGTTGGCTACACTGTGATTTACTGCATGTATCTGCATCTGACTTCTCTGTTGTCATCACATGAAAGCAACATTCAAATAAATCACAGACTGAAACAATCAGAAAATGAAGTTTTCTCCCTCTGATTCATGACTTTGTTCTCACCAATGCTGGTTCCTCTCCTCATTCACTGTCCACCTCTTTAAATGTAATTGTAGTGACTACTATCAATTAAAAAAGCTGCTTAGAGGCAAAGTGGGCTCTTAACTGATTAATTCCAACAAATCCATCCTAAAGTCCAGAGATGATAATAATAATTATGATAATAATACATTTTATTTGTAACACACTTTACATTTTAAACAAAATCTCAAAGTGCTACAGTGTTGAAAACAACAACAACATTGAAAACATGGGATAAAAATAAGGATGGCAGCTAATGAAAATGTACATTTTGAATGTACTGGAGCTTCTGGATGCTCTGTCTAGGGATCCTGATGAGAAGTGTGTTGCAGTTGCAATGTTCCTGAGGTGGTAGAATTAGCTTTGGCACAGATGTTTAATGTGGGCCTCAAAGGTCAGATGTGGGTCCATTTTGATGCCCAGATTGGTGACGGCTGGAGAGAGAGGAATGTCTGGGACAGGAAAGGTGCTGCTGCTCATGGAGGATGAGCAGATCTGGTGTGGGGGGCCGAGTAGATTTGCCTCTTTCTGCGAGAGATACATCTTTCAATAGTTTTTATTAAGAAACAAAAAAGTGAACTGACAGGCAGTTGTACTATCAGAGTAATAAGATAAACATAACACAAAACTTGACAGTTCACACACGTTAAATACACCTTTTGGCTCCTTCAGTAAAATTTTATATCTTAAATTGAATCATTATTCTCTTCTAATTCTTGTTTTAGCTTCAATTTAAATCAAGTTTGCTTTAGAAATTAACAGGTTATTGTACTTTTAACTGTTGTCTCACAAACATTAACATTATCCCCTTTCTGTTGTGGCACTATTTAATCCAGCACTATGATGTGCAATGTCAGCACTATCTTATAATAAAGTCCAGCTGTTCTGTTTTAAACATGGACTGTATACATGTACATAGAATACATTTTTTTTGTATAATGTATATTGTTAAAATTACATGACTTTTGCTGAAGAGGACATTATGACTTGTTTAGGAATGGAAACTCAAAATGTAAGACTTAGGACGTCTAATAATGAAATAATAATTGAATCATTTGGCATGCTTGAATCTTAATTTTATAACAAGATACAGGCTTTTTTTTTTTAGAGATTCAGCCATAGACTTAAATAATTTTAGCCCTTGGTTGTATTATGCTGTATTATGTCTATGGTATATTGTGGTAGCCAGTGGGCGTGGTCTTTGGGTATGACGTCTCTATTTCTGGGCGGGCAGCCACGAATCAGGTGGACACCTGAAATAGAAACGAAGAAGAAGAAAACTCTGTTTTTCAGTTGCTCCGGAGAGGTGGACAGAAAGGTCGATTTTAACGTCTCGTGTGAATTAATTAATGTATTGACTTAATTAAACATGTTAGATGTAAATTTAATTTGATAGCAGGGGTCGAGTTTTGACTGTTGAAACAGTTATTTAATGCAAACTAACTGAGGTAATTAGCGAACTGTTTCTAGGCAACAGTAAGTCAGGTTAGCCAGAGAAGGGTTATGAAAATATATATTCATATTTGTTTGAGTATTTATTGTTGCATTCATAGCAAATGTTTTTTTGTGTGTGAGCTTGTATCAGTCATATTCCCAGTTACAGAAAGCATACTTATTACTTTTATTTTTCATGTCAGATCAGTGTAGAGTTCCTGAGGCTCGTGGCTGTTCCCCTTGAACAGAAGTTTCTGTCATGGTTAGACGTGCAGTCAGAAGAGCTGATCAGAGTGATCCATGACAAAGGAGGAGCAACATGTGAAAAAGGCTGCTGCTGTCATTCAAACTTTAGATCAGGTATGTCTGTGTCACCTAATGGGAGCCTTGGTAGCTAAGTGTGCTGTCTGTTTCTCTGTATTACTTTACATCAGTGCTGTTGGCATAAGATCTGTCAGTGGACACAATAATTATTGCCTCACCTAAGTCAATTCAGAGAAAAAAGACATTCCCTTTGTAGAGTAAATAATGTGCTGAGAGTTAAGCTAGTATCTCTTTATGAGGGTCTCTAGAGGGACTATGTAGCTATTTGTATGACAAAGTGTGATTAAATAATGTAACCCTGAGTGATCTATATGATGTTATATGTATAATCAATATGCTGCAGAGATTTAACTGAAAGGTGGAGAAGTACTGGAAGAGAGGAGAAGTAGAATAAGGCCTAGATAAGAATGTTAAGTTTGTGCCAGAAAAACACCTGTGATCTTTCGCCAGAGATGTTGTTTTAAGTGCTGGTCCTAGAAGCTGATAAGAAGCAAGGTTACCCAGCTGGGCAAGAAGCAGCATTAACTAGGACTAAATAAGAAAGACTCTCAGTAAGAAGATAGAAAAAGCTGTGTATAACAGACAGAGATGAGTAAGAAGTAAGAATATGGAAAAACTCTGTGGGAACTAACGGATCATTTTAAATCATAGTAAATAAAGCATAGAAAGGCCCTATGAGAACCAATGCAGGATTTTAAATCATGGTAATATTTTCAACCCCTAAACATATTGATGTCTCTCTGCCAGGGGATGAGGTAATGCCACCTGCACCTAGGGGGGGCGGATTTGGAGCAGCCCCTAGGAGGAGAAATCTAAAGAATTAACAAATTTTATTGGAGGAAAGGTCATAATAAATATTAATGATGGGATGGACAGATGTGTGTGATTTCTCTATAAAACCTCATGTAAGTGTCATTTCGAGTTAGAGAGCTTATGGACTGCACCTTGTGTGTATTATATTTGTTCTCTCCACTTTTTATCGATAATAAAGTGTGTCACAAGATCTTGGACTCCTGCTTGAAGATTTTTGAGACTTGTTAGAGAGTTTTTTTTAGAGCTGTTTTCCAACTGGGCTTTTGATTAATTGTTAAAGATAGAGAAGTAATTTTTTCCAATTGGACTCCTTTAAAAACTAATTTATGAGCTATTTGACCTACAACTTGGACCAATAAATTACACAACACCTTGTTAAAACTTTATTGTGAGGTTCTGTCTATAATTTATATATATATATAATTTTGTCTATAATTTGAGAATGAGATCAGCAGTGAGACAGAGTGAAGGAAAACTGATAACCAGTCACACTAAAAGGCCTCAGCATTCAGATAAGTGTGTGTCTGTGTGTGTATTAATAAACACAGTGTATGCACAGCTGTGACTGCATTAGAGGCTTTAAGTCAAACTTTTCCACCAGCCTGCAGCAGCTTGTATTTTCTCACCTGCACACAGATCACGACCCCCCCCCCCCCCCCCCCCCCCCCCCCCCCCCCCTTTTGACCCCTGACAACAGTTCAGCACCTTTGTTTTGCTCAAACAGAGTTAAAGTATTTTTGTTTCCACCAGAGGGCTCAAGGGAACGGATATTTAATTTAAATGACTTTTGAGAATGAAATTAATTAAAATATAAGATATAAAAGACTGTCACAATGTTCTGACAGAGGACAGTTTTTATATTAATTTATAATTTATCAGAAGGAAAAAAAACTGATAACCAGTCACACTAAAAGGCCTCAGCATTCAGATAAGTGTGTGTCTGTATGTGTATTAATAGCCTGCAGCAGCTTTTTTGATTCTCACCTGCACACAGAGCATATTGAGTAATCTGAGACCTTGAATCAAACCCCCCTCCCCTGAAGTTTTGACCCAATATAAGACAGGCTGACTGGACCTCTGCACCTTTGTGAAGACGTGTAAACTGGACAATGAGGGCTGTTGTTGTTGGTTTGCTGCTGCTCGGTCTGTGTGGGTCAGGAGCTCAGGGGGAGGTTCAGGAGACGGAGACAAGAGATGCAGGTGAGGAGACCACAAAGCAAACCACACCTGACATCTGGGCGGAGGTGAGGGCTCTGAGGGACATGGTGGTGGAGCTCAAGGTGGAGCTGAGGAACGTGGAGGCCACGGTGAAGGACAGCGAGAGCCAGGTGGATGAACTGAAAGCTGAGCTGATCGTCCACCAAGATGCAGGTGGAGCAGCTGCAGAGAGAGACTTCAGGTACACACTGATTACTTATATGAGTCTGTAAGATGAGGTTTAAAATACTGTAAATAATGTGTTGTGCATGTCAACAGCGTGCTCTGTGATGTCATTGCATTAACTCCAGACTGAGCAGCAGTGAGACTGAACTTGTTTTAGAAGATCATGTGACCACTCACAAACAAATCAAACTTCTTCTGTGTTTCAGTCCAAGCTGCAGACCTGATGTCTTTGGAAACTCGACTGACTGCCACCGAGAGCAAAACACGTGACCTAGAAAAAGAGAATGCAGGTATTTCACTGACAAACATGATGTTTAATAATAAAATATCCAAAAAAGTTATGACACTGCAGAAAACATAAATAGTAATAAAACATAATCTGACGCAAATTAACATTTTCGGTCTTTGTGAAGTTTTTATATTAATTTATAATTTATCAAAGACAAAATAAACCTGTTAACCAGTCGCAGTAAAAGGCCTCAGCATTAAGATAAGTGTGTGTCTGTGTGTATTAATAAACACAGTATATGCACAGCTGTGACTGCAAGAGAGGCTTTCAAACAGAATCAGTTGCTTGACCCATTTTCATATTATGGTTTGATCGCTCCTTTCGGACATTTATAAACGTTTCACAGATGAGATGAAGGTTTAAATACTGTAAATAATGTGTTGTGCATTTTAACAGCGTGCTCTGTGATGTCATTGCATTAACTCCAGACTTGCAGACCAGACTGAGCAGCAGTGAGACTGAACTTCTCCTCAGCAAGTACAGGATCGAGCAGCTGGAGAGAGAAAATGCAGGTGATGAAGTGTGTCCGTGCAATGATTAACTTATTTATATCAACTAAACTAGATAAATTAAATCTATAATACACTTGGCCTACATTTTATGACAATAGGCATAATTCTGCTGTCACAGAGCTGTGCAAATAACAAAAATGTAAACAGAAACAGGCTGATCCTGGCTGAAAACCTACAGCTTCACAGTATCAACGTAAATGAAAACAGATTTAAATAACAAAAATACTGTTAATAGCCTATATTCTGAGCTAATAGGTATACCTTTGCTCTTACAGAGATGTGCAAATAACAAAAAATGTACACAGTACAGGCCTGAACAGTTTAATAATATACAGCTGCACAATTAGTCAGCATGTGAAAATATAATGAATAACCCATAGTAAATTTAAATGGGCTAGATATGATGCAAATAACAATGAGTGTGGAAAAAAATAAAAGGCAATATGCCTACTTCAGGGTTTCCCATTAATTAACTAGACTCTGGCTGGGGCTAAAAGAGTCCAATCTGTCCCTCCAGAGTCTCGTGTGCTCAGCTAACGTCACATTTCAGGCTACTGAAAGGATATTTATAAGATTCATAATATAAAGTTGTTTTGCGTTGTGTTGCGCAGCAGAGTGTGTGTGTCACCTGTCAGTCAGTCAAAATCCCGCCCCACCTCTCCGTCCTCCTCCAAGACATGAGCGCATTCACACACTTACTGGGGATTCACACCGGGCGCGTTACAGCAGCAGCACGTCAGCTTAGCGAGCCGGCCGTATACACGCAAGATCACGCGATAATCCTGACCATATGGGAGACCGCAAGATCCCGTGAAAAACTCTAAACTCTATTTATACAGTCTATGGATAAACTGTGTGTATAAAGTAAACAACAACAACAAAAACCAGCTTACTTTGCTTCTCTGAGGTGAAAGATATGTTGATCTGACCATCTATCCTTATAAAAACAATATGTTATGTCATAAATGATTGTATGATGTTCCACTTCAACAATCAGTCTCTTGTCGTCCGTGTCGCCGATCCTCTGAGACCCTTTGATTGATTGATTGCTGATCTGGTGCCCCGGTCATAACATAATGTTGATGTGAAGTAGTTTTAGGCTGCATGAACTGCGTATTGTGTTTTATTTTGAAAGGGGCAGAAGTGTTTTACGCTGATTCTGAGTCGGACTTCCTGTCTGGTGTGATCTGCTCTGTTGAGATTCACGCGATTTGGCAGCGTCTCGCGGAGAAATAGAAGTCCTACCTAATGCTCATGGAGAGACGCTGACGTGACGCTGCTGTAACGTTACGCAACGCGCCCGGTGGAAATGCTCTCATTGATTAGAGTGTTACCTATTTGCAACGTCATACGCGACGCTGACGTGACGCTGCAGTAACGCTCCCGGTGGAAATCAGCCTTTACACGCGCACTGAATTTACCGAGCTGCCATCCCCACTTCTCCTCTTCAAAACAATTCAAGCATGAAAGAGATACGTGCCTACCTGTCTGTATCAGTCCCCCCCCACATGAACGATTCGTGGTCGTGGGTTCGAGCGAGCCAATCTAAATACCATCAACCTGTCCAGGCTGTCAGAGGTCCAAACACACTGCATACGCCGTTCAGTAGCCGTAAGCTAACATTGGCTAACAATTAAAGTTGTTTTAATCACAAAAATACGGTGGTCCTGAGAGCTCACAGCGCTGCAACTACAGAAAACACATGCAAATACACAAAACACAAGCAAATTGAGAAAATATCTTCAGCAATTTGACAACACAAGCTCAGCATAGAAAACGCGCTGCAAAGACCACAACACAACAGAAGTGTTTCCAGAGGACACTTAAAAGTGATGCGCACGTCTGGACACGCTTGTGATATTATCACGTTATTTCATGATGATGATATTTTCATGTTAAAACGTTATATATAGCGTTAGCCCGCTGGCCCGTATCAATCACATTGCAGTTAAACAAATCAAATAAATGAATGATAGACGTTTTAGTTGGTCTCTCTCAACGTCACCGAGTTGGTCTTGGTCTTGCTAGCCCGCTACTGCTAGCACGCTTTCGAACGCCCGCTAACATTAGCACGATATGATCGGTCGCTAACGTTAGCATGCTATCGATCGGCTGCTAACGTTAGCACGCTATGATCGTTATAACGTGAAATCATCATTATCTTGAAATAACGTGATAATAACACAAGCGTGTCCACACAATGTCCTCTGGAAACACTTCTGTTGTGTTGGGGTCTTTGCAGCGCGTTTTCTAAATACTGCTCTTGTGTTGTCAATTTGCTGAAGATGTTTTCTCAATTTCCTTAAGTTTTCTGTATTTATATGTGCTTATCTGTAACAAATCATTTTCTGTAGCTAAACACATGCAACTTTCAAAATAAGAGCACAGTGTGTTAACAGAATCCACCACAGAAGCCTCATCAATGCACAAGAGGCGGAGTTGAGCCAAAGACTATGAGAGCAGGGAATGCCCTGTGCTGTGTCTGTCAGGCGCAGAGAGGAGCAAACCAACTTAACAAAGACAACATCAAAAGATATCATATATCAGTATGGCGGCATTGTCTCAAATACATATCTCTTTCTAAAATATACCAGTTTAACTCTTAATACGGGTATACCGCCCAGCCCTAAACATAATTCAACTTCTTCTGTGTTTCAGTCCAAGCTGCAGATCTGATGTCTTTGGAAACGCGACTGACTGCCACCGAGAGTAAAACAAGTGACCAAGAAAAAGAGAATGCAGGTATTTCACTGACAAACATGATGTTTAGTAAGCTTCATGGTTTATTGTCATTATTTCTACCTGTGTTAAATGTTTCATAATCAAATATAGATTAGATAGAGTTTTTCATAAAAAATATGCTAACCCTAACCCAAATCTTCATCAGGCAGATAAGAAATTACTTTGGAAAATCATTTTGTCATATCAGTTGCTTCGGATGGTTCCAGCAAATTCCCTATTTTCATATTATGGTTTGACCTCTCCTTTCAGACATTTTTAAGACTTTCGGTACATTTTGAATGTTAGTTTAACAGATAAGATGAGAGTTAAAATACTGTAAATAATCTGTTGTCCATGTTAACAGCATGCTCTGTAATGTCATTATATTAACTCCAGACTTGCAGACCAGACTGAGCAGCAGTGAGACTGAACTTCTCCTCAGCAAGTCCAGGATCGAGCAGCTGGAGAGAGAAAATACAGGTGATGGAGTGTGTCTATGCACTGATGAACTTTTTGTGAGCTCCAGAATAAAACTTTACAGGTCTATGTGGTATGGACAAGATAAGAGAGCATTTGTGAAACTTGAGCTTACTGTATAAAATGAGCTTCTGTGACCTCTAGGATAATCACAGCCTCATGAAACTTTACAACCACAAACTCGAGACTTAGACCTATGTATCTTGACAATAAGGGGGTTTCCCAGCAGGCAACACAACAAAAGTGCTCGCCATCTAATCACAGAAAAATACAGAAATCTCCAAGTTTTTGAAAGCAAATGACAGCATGGATTTCTTCCATGGTGTTCCTCAATGTCTTGGTGTGTTAATGTGGTATTTTAGTAGGATTTTTAAATGTTCTTGAGTAAAAGAAAAAAATGCAAATCTGTGTAACAAATTATATTAACCCTAAAATTGGTACAATAACTTATCTGACTAAACCCTTATACACTTCAATCATTTTAATTAACAAATGAATTGATTTATTTCATATTATTACAGATTTGTGACTAGAACAGCTTGACACACTCCACTTAGAGACCCCCTGTCCTCCAACCAAAAGGACGGTAATATTAGGGGTGAAGTGGAAAAGGATCAATGGTAAAAAATATATATATATGTAAATAAATAGTAATAACAACTTTGTTGTCAGACTGACATGTTTTGACAAATGCCCTCTTTTTCAACTTCCTCTAAACTTAATCAAGTCGTGACTAGTGTGAATTATTGTAACATTCACAGTGGTTGTTTTGAAAAGCTCCAGCAATTTATCTACCTTTCACAGATAAGATGAGGGTTAAAATACTGTAAATAATGTGTTGTGCATGTTAACAGTGTGCTCTGTAATGTCATTATATTAACTCCAGACTTGCAGACCAGACTGAGCAGCAGTGAGACCGAACTTCTCCTCAGCAAGTCCAGGATCGAGCAGCTGGAGAGAGAAAATGCGGGTGATGATTTTATCTTCTTAATCACAACACACACACATATACATTACATATATATTCCAGGTGAAGTTTAATGACTGACTTATTTGCGTTAACAGAGAAACCGAAGGTGGCCTTTTACACAGCTCTGACTGATGCAGGTCATGTTGGACCATTCAACACAGCCATCACACTGAAATACAGCAAAGTCTTCACCAACATTGGCGATGCTTACAATCCTAATACAGGTAATTTACTGCAGGTCACATGAACATGTTTACTCATGTAAATCTACATTTGTTACCAATTTTCATTTTCTACTCTGTAGGTTTCTTCACAGCACCAGTCAGAGGGGTCTACTACCTCCAGTTCACTGTGTGTGGTTACCAAGCAGGTCTTATGGGTGTCTTTGTGTACAAGAACAGCCAGAGGATCATGTATAATTGGGAGCGTAAGGACGATAGTAGTTTGGTATTTTTCACTAACTCTGTTGTCTTGGAGCTGATGGCAGGAGATGAAATCCACCTGGTTCTCCCATCAGGTTTTTTTCTCTTTGACGACAGCAGCAACCGCAGCACCTTCAGTGGCGCCCTACTCTTCACACTGTGAGGATGATTTGTCACAAACATTGTTGTCATTGTTGGCTACACTGTGATTTACTGCATGTATCTGCATCTGATTTATCTGTTGTGTCATCACATGAAAATAACATTCAAATAAATCACAGACTGTGAAAGAACCAAAGTTTTCTCCCTCTGATTCATGACTTTGTTCTCACTAATGCTGGTTCCTCTCCTCATTCACTGTCTACCTTTTTAAATGTAAAATCTCAAAGTGCTACAGTGTCGAGTGAGATTACAACAAAGAAAACGGGATAAAAACAAAGATGGCATCTCATGAAAATGTACCATCACTGACCTGAAACCTGTTATCCAGTCCGATTTTTTTTTTACTTTTGCTGTTGTCTTGCAGACAAACATTAACATTATTCCTTTTCTGTTGTGGCACTATCTAATCCAGTACTCTGATGTGCAATGTCAGCACTATCTTGTAATAAAGTTCAGCTGTCCTTGTTTTAAACATGTACTGTATACATGTGTAGATAGACTTTATACATTCTATAGTTATAACAAATAAATACACATTTTTAGCACTAATTGCAAAGTGCATTTTTTTGTAAAATGTAAATTGTTAAAATTACAATCCTTTTGCTGAAGAGAACATTATGACTTGATTAGGAATGGAAACTCAAAATGTAATTCCAAGGACGTCTAATAACAAGATAATTTAAAAAACAATAATTTTATCTCACAGAACATAGCAGTTGCTGGACCACCACTGCCAAGATTGTTCAGTTTGTTTGTCAAGATGTAATTTAAGGTGTCGTTGAATATGAAAGTATGATGTTCTTCAGGTATTTTAGCTTACTAATAGCTACCTTGTCCCCTCAGGTAGAGAAAGAGTGCTTAAATACTCATTTGGCGTGCTTAAATCTTACATTTTTAACTAGATACAGGGTTTTTTTTAGGGTTTCAGTCATAGACTTTATAAATAATTGTATCCCTTGGTTGTATATTGCTGTATGTCTATGGTATATTGTGGCAGGCGGTGGGCGTGGTCTTTGAGTATGACGTCTCTATGACGTCAGCCACAAATCAGTTTAACACCAGAAATAGAGACGAAGAAGAAGAAAACGCCGTTTCGGTTTCTCCGGAGAGGTGGACAGAAAGATTGATTTTAACATCTAGTGTGAATTAATTAATGTCTTGACTTAGTTAGACATGTTTGCTGTAAATTTAACTTGATAGCAGGGGTTGAGTTTTGACTGTTGAAACAGTTATTTAACGCGAATTGACAGAGGTAAACAGCGAACTGTTGCTAGGCAACAGTAAGTCAGGTTAGCCAGGTTATTTCAATAGACACGGTCATTTTGTTTAAACAGTTATTATTTTCATTAAGGTTCAATTAGCGGAGAACTTGTAAAGCTGTTAGTAATAACCTTGTTTTATTTTTAATGGTGGCTAACGTTAGCTAGTTAACCGCTAGCTGGTGTGTAAATGAAGTTCGTTTAGCATTGGTGTGCGGGCGGCACTTTGACAGACTATTACCAACGGTCGGTGATCATCAAACCAACTTCAGCTTGATGTCCAGAAGGTAAGTGGAGAGAAGGGTTATGAAAATATATATTCATATTTGTTTGAGTATTTATTGTTGCATTCATAGGAAATGTTTTTTTGTGTGAGCTTGTATCAGTCATATTTCCAGTTACAGAAAGCATGCTTACTTTTATTTTTCATGTCAGATCAGTGTAGAGTTCCTGAGGCTCGTGGCTGTTCCCCTTGAACAGAAGTTTCTGGCATGGTTAGACGTGCAGTCAGAAGAGCTGATCAGAGTGATCCATGACAAAGGAGGAGCAACATGTGAAAAAGGCTGCTGCTGTCATGCAAACTTTAGATCAGGTATGTCTGTGTCACCTAATGGGAGCCTTGGTAGCTAAGTGTGCTGTCTGTTTCTCTGTATTACTCGGGTGGTTGCCGAGAAAAAAATTATGGTCATGGCCTAATAAGTTTGGGAACCCTTGGGACACAAAGCAAACAATTCCGATCACCCGTCCGATCATAGTGAAATCAGTAGCCTATCTGCCAATCCGATATTTCTGATCACTGATCACATCGTCGTAAACAGCAGTTGAAGCATTTTATTTATTGTGTAACAAGTATTAAAATAGGAGATGAGAAAGTATTATGAATTGACAACAATCTGTTTTAAAATTACCTGGGGGCTGCTGGAGGCAGTATCTGGGTGAGGCTGGGCCGCATCAGGTATTCCACAAAAAAAAACTTTGCTAAAAAAATCCAAACTTCTTTATAATTTATATTGAAAATAAATGCATATATGTTAATGTTATGTGTTATTATAGTTATCATTATAATAGAAATATTACTAATATAACATACATGGAATGATTAAATGTTTTATACATAAATTATTTAATGTGCAAACTTCCCGAGTAGGGTACTACTGAACTTCCCTGCTCTGCCCTGTTCGGGACGTCGCCGAACGTCACCGGAGGAAAGACCCGAGTAGTCCCGAGTAGACCCGAATCAACGACGAACAGTTCCGGAGGAAAAGTTACCAGTTAAGCGCGCCGCTGCTGCCCCGCATGCATCAGTTGATTATTATTATTTGCTGTATAATGTGTGTTTTTATGGATCCGGACCGGTCGCCATGTTGTGATGCGTGATCCCGCACACAGAGTTTTATTTTTGTGAGACCTCACCACAGCAAGTCCTGTACCTTGTTCATGTGTGAACCAATTAAAGAGGATTAAAAACTATCAGGAGTAGCTGCAGTTTTTCGAACAGAAAACTAAGACCAGACTGTCTAAGCCAGCATACAAAATATAGTTTACAAACAAAACGGCAGATAATAAACTGTCCAGCTTGCGCAATAAAGGGACCTTACACACACAACATGGTAAAGTGCCATTCATATAAAACTTGCGGGCCGCACTAACATTAAATTATCAACTGTGGCACACAGTATCGTCATGAGGGCCGCAATTGGCGCGTGCGTGCGTGCGTATGTGTGTGTGTGTGAGAGAGAGAGAGAGAGAGATATTAGATGGATAGATTTTTTTTTTTTGCCCGACATTCTGGCCCGGGCGCTACAGATTTCAGGCCGGGCGGGGCGCCTGGCTAAATTAGGTCTGCAGGAAACCCTGAGACATTCCCTGTTTAAAACTTTATTGTGAGGTTCTGTCTTGATTTGTCTATAATTTGAGAATGAGATCAGCAGTGAGACAGAGTGAAGGAAAACTGATAACCAGTCACACTAAAAGGCCTCAGCATTAAGATAAGTGTGTGTGTGTGTCTGTGTGTGTATTAATAAACAGTGTATGCACAGCTGTGACTGCATTAGAGGCTTTAAGTCAAACTTTTCCACCAGCCTGCAGCAGCTTGTATTTTCTCACCTGCACACAGATCACGACCCCCCTCCCCTGAAGTTTTGACCCAATATAAGACAGGCTGACTGGACCTCTGCACCTTTGTGAAGACGTGTAAACTGGACAATGAGGGCTGTTGTTGTTGGTTTGCTGCTGCTCGGTCTGTGTGGGTCAGGAGCTCAGGGGGAGGTTCAGGAGACGGAGACAAGAGATGCAGGTGAGGAGACCACAAAGCAAACCACACCTGACATCTGGGCGGAGGTGAGGGCTCTGAGGGACATGGTGGTGGAGCTCAAGGTGGAGCTGAGGAACGTGGAGGCCACGGTGAAGGATAGCGAGGGCCAGGTGGATGAACTGAAAGCTGAGCTGATCGTCACCAAGATGGAGGTGGAGCAGCTGCAGAGAGAGACTTCAGGTACACACTGATTACTTTTAGTGTTGTCTTTAAGAGTTTCATTAAAGTGTCTGATGTTTCATGGATATTTACAGAAGTTTCAGGGACATTAATGAGTATGTAAGATGAGGTTTAAAATACTGTAAATAATGTGTTGTGCATGTTAACAGCGTGATCTGTAATGTTATTGCATTAACTCCAGACTTGCAGACCAGACTGAGCAGCAGTGAGACTGAACTTCTCCTCAGCAAGTCCAGGATCGAGCAGCTGGAAAGAGAAAATGCAGGTGATGAAGTGTGTCTGTGAACTGATGAACTTATTGTTTAAATCAATATGAAGATGGACATGATGATTTATCTGGCTTTAGAAGATCATGTGACCATTTACAAATAAAATCAGATTTCTTCCGTGTTTCAGTCCAAGCTGCAGACCTGATGTCTTCGGAAACTCGACTGACTGCCACCGAGAGCAAAACAAGTGACCTAGAAAAAGAGAATGCAGGTATTTCATTGACAAACATGATGTTTAATAAGCTTCATGCTTTGTTGAGAGATGAGGGTTAAAATACTGTAAATTATGTGTTGTGCATGTTAACAGCGTGATCTGTAATGTTATTGCATTAACTCCAGACTTGCAGACCAGACTGAGCAGCAGTGAGACTGAACTTCTCCTCAGCAAGTCCAGGATCGAGCAGCTGGAGAGAGAAAATGCAGGTGAAGATTTTATCTTCTTAATCAGAACACATTTGTATATAGATAACATATACAGTCTGGGTGAAGTTTATGACATGCACTAACTTTGTTTCGTTAACAGAGAAACCGAAGGTGGCCTTTTACACAGCTCTGACTGATGCAAGAGACGTTGGACCATTCAACACAGACATCACACTGAAATACAGCAAAGTCTTCACCAACATTGGTGATGCTTACAGTCCTCATTCAGGTAATTTACTGCAGGTCACATGAACTTGTTTATTCATGTAAATCTACATTTGTTACCAATTTTTTATTCTACTCTGTAGGTTTCTTCACAGCACCAGTCAGAGGGGTCTACTACCTCCAGTTCACTGTGTGTGGTCACCAAGCAGGTCTCATGGGTGTCTATGTGTACAAGAACAGCCAGAGGATCATGTATAATGGGGAGTGGAAGGAAGAGGCAGGTTTGGAATTTTTCACTAACTCTGTTGTCTTGGAGCTGATGGCAGGAGATGAAATCCACCTGGTTCTCCCAGCAGGTCTATCTCTCTTTGACAACAGCGATAACCACAGCACCTTCAGTGGCGCCCTACTCTTCACACTGTGAGGATGATTTGTCACAAACCCAGTCATTGTTGGCTACACTGTGATTTACTGCATGTATCTGCATTTGATTTATCTGTTGTGTCATCACATGAAAGCAACATTCAAATAAATCATAGACTGTTAAAACAATCAGAAAATAAGTTTTATCCCTCTGATTCTCACTAATGCTGGTTGCTCTCCTCATTCACTGTCTACGACAAAAAACAAGCCCCAAACTGTAAATGAGTCATTAATGTTGAACATATCAAAGGTTACAAAAGCTTATGTTGGAGAAAGTAACCAAAATAAAGCTTGATATTGTGATATTTCTGTCAGAATCACTCTATTCTACATGTCTCATTAAAAAAGTTGCCAAAAATAAACCGTTTGTAAAAACACGATCCTGTTAAAGACTTTAAATTCTGCTCCTCAGACACTGTGAAGCCATGATTGATTCTGCTGAGACGAAAGGTCACGTGACAAATATTCACTGAAAATCTGTTTACACAGAGAACAGAGGAGAGGTCAGGAGAGACTGGAAACATGACAATACTTTACAATGTCCAGAATGAAGAAACACATTTTTCCCCCAATGTTCAGGACACTTGTGGGCAAAAGTGTTGTTTATGTATAAATTCCATTTTATTATTTATTTATTTTTCTAAATTGGAGTGTTTCTACCACATGTATAGTGACCTTTGACCCCTGACAAGAGTTCAGCACCTTTGTATTGCTCAAACAGAGTCAAATAATTTTGTTTCCACCAGAGGGCTCCAGGGAACAGATATTTAATTGAAATGACTTTTAAGAATGAAATGAATTATAATATAAGATATAAAAGACTGTCACAATGTTCTGACAGAGGTCAGTTTTTATATTAATTTATAATTTATCAGAGAGAAGAAAAACTCATAACCAGTCAGCATTCAGATAAGTGTGTGTCTGTGTGTGTATTAATAGCCTGCAGCAGCTTGTTTGTTTCTCACCTGCACACAGAGCATATTGAGTAATCTGAGACCTTGAATCAAACCCCCCTCCCCTGAAGTTTTGACCCAATATAAGACAGGCTGACTGGACCTCTGCACCTTTGTGAAGACGTGTAAACTGGACAATGAGGGCTGTTGTTGTTGGTTTGCTGCTGCTCGGTCTGTGTGGGTCAGGAGCTCAGGGGGAGGTTCAGGAGACGGAGACAAGAGATGCAGGTGAGGAGACCACAAAGCACACCACACCTGACATCTGGGCGGAGGTGAGGGCTCTGAGGGACATGGTGGTGGAGCTCAAGGTGGAGCTGAGGAACGTGGAGGCCACGGTGAAGGACAGCGAGAGCCAGGTGGATGAACTGAAAGCTGAGCTGATCGTCACCAAGATGCAGGTGGAGCAGCTGCAGAGAGAGACTTCAGGTACACACTGATTACTTTTAGTGTTGTCTTTAAGAGTTTCATTAAAGTGTCTGATGTTTCATTGATATTTACAGAAGTTTCAGGGACATTTATGAGTATGTAAGATGAGGTTTAAAATACTGTAAATAATCTGTTGTGCATGTTAAGAGCGTGCTCTGTAATGTCATTGCATTAACTCCAGACTTGCAGACCAGACTGAGCAGCAGTGAGACTGAACTTCTCCTCAGCAAGTCCAGGATCGAGCAGCTGGAGAGAGAAAATGCAGGTGATGAAGTGTGTCTGTGAACTGATGAACTTATTGTTTAAATCAATATGAAGATGGACATGATGATTTATCTGGCTATAGAAGATCATGTGACCATTTACAAATAAAATCAGATTTCTTCCGTGTTTCAGTCCAAGCAGCAGGCCTGATGTCTTCGGAAACTCGACTGACTGCCACCGAGAGCAAAACAAGTGACCTAGAAAAAGAGAATGCAGGTATTTCACTGACAAACATGATATTTAATAAGCTTCATGCTTTGTTGAGAGATGAGGGTTAAAATACTGTAAATAATGTGTTGTGAATGTTAAGAGCGTGCTCTGTAATGTCATTGCATTAACTCCAGACTTGCAGACCAGACTGAGCAGCAGTGAGACTGAACTTCTCCTCAGCAAGTCCAGGATCGAGCAGCTGGAGAGAGAAAATACAGGTGATGATTTTATCTTCTTAATCAGAACATATTTGTATGTAGATAACATATACAGTCCGGGTGAAGTTTATGACATACAATAACTTTGTTTTGTTAATAGAGAAACCGAAGGTGGCCTTTTACACAGCTCTGACTGATGCAGGAGATGTTGGACCATTCAACACAGCCATCACACTGAAATTCAGCAAAGTCTTCACCAACATTGGTGATGCTTACAGTCCTCATTCAGGTAATTTACTGCAGGTCACATGAACATGTTTAATCATGTGAATCTACATTTGTTACCAATTTTCTTTTTCTACTCTGTAGGTTTCTTCACAGCACCAGTCAGAGGGGTCTACTACCTCCAGTTCACTTTGTGTGGTTACCAAGCAGGTTCCATGGGTGTGATTGTGTTCAAGAACAGCCAGAGGATCATGCAAAATTGGGAGCGTAAGGAAGATAGAAGTTTGGTATTTTTCACTAACTCTGTTGTCTTGGAGCTGATGGCAGGAGATGAAATCCACCTGCTTCTCCCATCAGGTTATTCTCTCTTTGACGACAGCAATAACCGCAGCACCTTCAGTGGCGCCCTACTCTTCACACTGTGAGGATGATTTGTCACAAACCCAGTCATTGTTTGCTACACTGTGATTTACTGCATGTATCTGCGTGTGACTTCTCTGTTGTTATCACATGAAAGCAACATTCAAATAAATCACAGACTGTGAAACAATCAGAAAATAAGTTTTCTCCCTCTGATTCATGACTTTGTTCTCAATAATGCTGGTTCCTCTCCTCATTCACTGTCTACCTTTTTAAATGTAAAATCTCAAAGTGCTACAGTGTCGAGTGAGATAACAACAAAGAAAATGGGATAAAAACAAGGATGGCATCTAATGAAAATGTACCATCACTGACCTGAAACCTGTTATCCAATCTGATTTTTTAAAGTTATGCTGTTGTCTTGCAGACAAACATTAATGTTATTCCCTTTCTGTTGTGGCACTATTTAATTCAGTACTATGATGTGCAATGTCAACACTATCTTATAATAAAGTCCAGCTGTTCTGTTTTAAACATGGACTGTACACATGTACAGTATCTCACAAAAGTGAGTACACCCCTCTCATTTCTGCAATGTTTTAATTATATCTTGTCATGGGACAACACTGAAGAAATGACACTTTGATACAATGTTAAGTAGTCACTGTAGAGCTTGGATAGCAAAGTAAATTTATTGTTACTTCAAAGTAACTCAAAATACAACAATGAATGTGTAAAATGCTGGCAACAAAAGTGAGTACACCCCAACTGTAAATGTCAAAATTGGACCCAAATGTCAATATTTTGTGTGGCCACAATTATTTTCCAGCACCGCCGTAACCCTTTTAGGCATGGAGTTCACCAGAGCTTCACAGGTCGCTGCTGGAATCCTCTTCCACTCTTCCATGATGACATCACGGAGCTGGTGGATGTTGGAGACCTTGCGCTCCTCCACCTGCCGTTTGAGGATGCCCCACAGATGTTCAATAGGGTTTAGGTCTGGGGACATGCTTGGCCAGTCCATCACCTTCACCCTCAGCTTCTTTAGGAAGGCAGTGGTCGTCTTGGAGGTGTGTTTGGGGTCGTTATCGTGTTGGAATACTGCTCCGCAGCCCAGTTTACGGAGGGAGGGGATCATGCTCTGCTTCAGTATTCCACAGTACATGTTGGCATTCATTGTTCCCTCAATGAACTGTAGCTCCCCAGTGCCAGCAGCACTCATACAGCCCCAGACCATGACGCTACCACCACCATGCTTGACTGTAGGCAAGACACACTTGTCTTTGTACTCTTCACCTGGTTGCCGCCACACACGCTGGACACCATCTGAACCAAATAGGTTTATCTTGGTTTCATCAGACCACAGGACATGGTTCCAGTAACCCATATCCTTAGTCGGCTTGTCGTCAGCAAACCTTTTGCGAGCTTTCTTGTGCATCTTTTTTAGAAGAGGCTTTTTCCTGGGACGACAGCCATGCAGACCAATTGAATGCAGTGTGCGGCGTATGGTCTGAGCACTGACAGACTGACCCCCCACCCCTTCAACCTCTACAGCAATGCTGGCTGCACTCATACGCCTGTTCTCCAAAGCCAACCTCTGAATATGACGATGAGCGCGCGCACTCAACTTCTTTGGTCGACCATGGCGAGGCCTGTTTTGAATGGAACTTGTCCTCTTAAACCGTTGTATGGTCTTAGCCACTGTGCTACAGCTCAGTTTCAGGGTGTTGGCAATCTTCTTATAGCCTAGGCCATCTTTATGTAGAGCAATAATTCTTTTTTTTAGATCCTTAGAGAGTTCTTTGCCATGAGGTGCCATGTTGAACTTCCTGTGACCAGTATGAGAGTGAAAATACCTAATTTAATACACCTGCTCCCCAATCACACCTGACACCTTGTTACACTAACTAGTCGCATTACACAGGGAGGAAAAATGCCTAATTGGTCCCAATTTTGGCTTAATTTTGAGATTTTCACTTGGGGTGTACTCACTTTTGTTGCCAGCATTTTACACATTCATTGTTGTATTTTGAGTTACTTTGAAGTAACAATAAATTTACTTTGCTATCCAAGCTCTACAGTGACTACTTAACATTGTATCAAAGTGTCATTTCTTCAGTGTTGTCCCATGACAAGATATAATTAAAACATTGCAGAAATGAGAGGGGTGTACTCACTTTTGTGAGATACTGTATACTGTTGGGATTCTACCACAGGTGAATCTTGGGTTCATTTGTGGACTTTAACATTTGTGGACTAAATGGAACATCTGCTTGAGTCAACTCAGCAAAATGGCAGAACCTCCATTTTGTCCCCTCTCAAGAACTTCAGTTCCCAGAATGCACTGCATTTATGACACCTTCCAGGTGTCATGTCATTGGTCAAGGCACCTTTGACCCCACAGGAGGTCCACTGGCCTGCTATAAAGGAGACAGTCCTCTCTATCCCTCGCTCTCTCTCCACCGTTCCTGCTTGGAAGGATCTCCTTCAGGAGGGGATCCAGAGGCCTGGATCCACCACCCCCTCTCTCTCTCCACCGCTCCTGCTTGGGGAAGCAGATCCAGAGGGCTGGATCCACCAGCCCTATCCCCTCACCCCCGCAGAGTCATGCTGAGGTGAGACCTCTTCTCTTCTGAGACTTCAAGCTTCAAGAATCTCCTTTCCATAAGGAATTCTGAACCAACGGCAACTCTGACCTTCTCTGCACACCAAAGCTGCATTAATGAACACAAAGTTCATTGCATCTGTCAGAGAAAGCTCTAATTCAACAAAAAGGACAACCAGCAACCAGCAACTTAACTCAACTTCCTTCTTCCACTCTTGTTTTGTTCTTGAAACTGCTGAAAAGGCTTTCCCCCCTTTTTCACCGGACTTGTGAGTAATGTAACTGGGCTTAGATAAGAAATCAGCAAGGACTTTAGCAACAAGGATTTGACCTGTGATTAATGATTTGTTTTATATGTGTGTTTTAAGTATATTTATGTGACATTTGTGTTACGATCAAAGTTGTATGTTAATCTTGCTTTATACAGACAGTCAGTCTTACTGCAACTAACTATACTAACCTTTGACCTGCTTACACACTGATTAAATTAACTGGAGCTGAATACAGCTCATTGTGTGATGAGTGGTAAACCCCCTCACACACACACACACACACACACACACACACACACACACACACACACACACACACGTTTCCTTCTCTTTTGTAATGTATTCTCTATTTTATAGATGTGTGCTTTTATTTGCTTTACTTGTTTAGAATAAATACCTTTGATTACGAATGCTGTCTATTTAATGTTGTATATTATGAACGATATGCTGGCCTCTGCTGTGACAAGAATTCACGATTCCTTCAACCACTATTAAATATTAAAATGGTAATTTGATTATAATTATATTCATAATTAATAATCAGTGTTCCAAATTGATAGTTTAATAACTTTATGAGACTGATTTAGGTGAATTGGCTATATTTTCTCTGTTTACAGAGTGGTGCCCCTTTTCGAGCTGACTTAGAGTAAATCAAGTCATATCATTTCTTATAATTAATAATTATTTATGATAATTATTAATAATTCTTATAGCCATCTAACCACACTTTTGAACCGTGAGATCCACACAAGTGTTGCTCAGGTTCCTTCCGGCATATTTGGTATCCTTATGGAAGGGATAGCATTTATGATAACGCCCTTTTATTAATATATTTGACGCCCTGTGCAAGGTCATCATTTATTCATAAAAGAGCCATCCTTAATCCCCAACATTTTTGGTGATCCTTGATGAAGGCAATTGGTATCTTTAAACAGATACCCCAACATAGTTGACGCCCCGGTGCGTAATTATAACAATACATAGAATTTATACATTCTATAGTTTTAACAAATGCATACACATTTTAAGCACTCATTGCAAAATGCAATTTTTTTTGTATAATGTATATTGTTAAAATTACATGACTTTTGCTGAAGAGGACATTATGACTTGTTTGGGAATGGAAACTCAAAATGTAAGACTTAATTTTATAACAAGATACAGGCTTTTTTTTTTTTTTTTAGAGTTTCAGCCATAGACTTTATAAATAATTTTAGCCCTTGGTTGTATTATGCTGTATTATGTCTATGGCTATGGTCTATGGCAGGGATTCCCAAAGTGTGGTGCGCTGGGGGTGCGCGAGATTAAAAATGTAATGGCGGTCTGATAATTAAACAATTATTTATTTTTTTCCCTCACACAAAGACGTGTTAATAAACATTTCCTTTGTAAAATGTAAAATCAAACTGTAGTATTAATTAATAAATAAATGCAGGCTTACTTTACCCGATACAAATGATCCCAGGTATGTTTCTCCATAAGACAATCAAACAGCTAAATAGCTGGTTTAGTTCCTTTATATGGTCAAAGAAGAAAGCACGCCTCAAAATGGCTACATTATGTCTGTCTTCCACAGAAGGAGGTGTTGATCTCCCAGACATTAGAAAGTTCCAGCTTAGTGTTCATCTGCATACTATAGCCGACTGGATGGGTAATAAGTCCACATCTCTCTGGTTGGATGTAGAAAGTTCAATGTCCAAATACCCCTTGAGTAATCTTTTGTTTATTAGGAAAAGTGTGTTTCTGAAGTCTGCTTGCACTAACCCAATTACAATTTCCACAGTAAAGGCATGGCATGCCATTAGAAAATTAGAGGGCAGATCTCAATTCACCTCTGTCTTTACTCCAGTATGTGATAATCCTGATTTCCCTCCTGGAGTGATGGACAGTAACTTCCGGATTTGGGTAAATAAAGGAATATCCACTTTGCATAAACTACTGGAAGGTTCTACCATGATGTCTTTTAGTCAATTGAAAAGGAAATATGACATTCAACAACAGGATTTCTTTCGATATTTGCAAGTAAGAAACTTTGTTACAAAGGATACCACAATCCTTGAGTGTCAAAATATTCACATGTAGAGAGACAACTCTTTTTACAGAAATCTGGCAGATCTATTAGCTTATTTTATAATATCCTTAAGGGGCATAACACCACAAACACTTATTTTCTGAAAGGCTTATGGGAAAAAGAACTTAATGTTAACATGACAGATGAAGGTTGGAACGATGCGTGGAAGAATGCTAAAACGTTGAGTGTGTGCAACCGAGTGAGAGCCATGCAGTTAAAGCTCCTGCATAGGACCCACATATCTCCATCTCAACGTCATAAATTTAATCCTAACTCATCCCCACTGTGCCCCAAATGTAAAATAGAAACTTCCAGTCTCACACATTGTTTGTGGCACTGTGGAAAAATACAGCAGTTTTGGCAGGTCATTGGGCAGGAAATTAATAAGATTCTATCCACTAATAGAAATAATGACCCCTTATAACTCGGCATATCTGATTTGTCCATCACCGACAAATTTAAAAGAAAACTTCATCAAACACTTGCTTTCTGTGCTAGAAAGTGTATTCTTTTAAATTGGATAATGGATAAAGCTCCTTCTAAGGCTCAATGGCAAAGGGTGATACTTGAATATGTTGCATTGGACTATCTGACATGTAGACTGCACAGCAGGGATGATGTTTTTCGTAAAACATGGGAACCCTTTTTGTCATATATTGGTTTGAATATCTCTACCATTCTTGCAAGAGGGTTTGTATCGTAGCTGAGAATGCTCTGCCTTGTAAGTGACACCCTACCGTTTAATTGATATGTTTTTGTTTCTGGTTACCTTTCTTTGATCATGTGAATGTATCATGCATGGAAGTGCACACTTGGTTTGTTTTACTTGCTTATCCTTTTTGTGTAGGATGACTCCTGAATCTCTCGCCTAAATCTGGATTTAAATATGTATGTGAGCCAAATGTATGTTTTTTGTTTTTGTCATGTATGTGTTCCTGTTTTGTCTTTTGAAAATTTAATAAACACATATTTAAAAAAAAAAAAAAAAGGCTGCTGCTGTCATGCAAACTTTAGATCAGGTATGTCTGTGTCACCTAATGGGAGCCTTGGTAGCTAAGTGTGCTGTCTGTTTCTCTGTATTACTTTACATCAGTGCTGTTAGAATAAGATCTGTCAGTGAACAGATAATTATTGCCTCACCTAAGTCAATTAAAAAAAAACAGACATTCACATTTTGAAACTTTATTTTGATGTTCTGTCTTGATTTGTCTATAATTTGAGAATGAGATCAGCAGTGAGACAGAGTGAAGGAAAACTGATAACCAGTCACACTAAAAGGCCTCAGCATTAAGATAAGTGTGTCTGTGTGTGTGTATTAATAAACAGTGTATGCACAGCTGTGACTGCATTAGAGGCTTTAAGTCAAACTTTTCCACCAGCCGGCACCAGCTTGTATTTTCTCACCTGCACACAGATCACGACCCCCCCTCCCCTGAAGTTTTGACCCAATATAAGACAGGCTGACTGGACCTCTGCACCTTTGTGAAGACGTGTAAACTGGACAATGAGGGCTGTTGTTGTTGGTTTGCTGCTGCTCGGTCTGTGTGGGTCAGGAGCTCAGGGGGAGGTTCAGGAGACGGAGACAAGAGATGCAGGTGAGGAGACCACAAAGCAAACCACACCCGACATCTGGGCGGAGGTGAGGGCTCTGAGGGACATGGTGGTGGAGCTCAAGGTGGAGCTGAGGAACGTGGAGGCCACGGTGAAGGACAGCGAGAGCCAGGTGGATGAACTGAAAGCTGAGCTGATCGTCACCAAGATGCAGGTGGAGCAGCTGCAGAGAGAGACTTCAGGTACACACTGATTACTTTTATGAGTATGTAAGATGAGGTTTAAAATACTGTAAATAATGTGTTGTGCATGTTAAGAGTGTGTTCTGTAAAATCATTATATTAACTCCAGACTTGCAGACCAGACTGAGCAGCAGTGAGTCCAGGATCGAGCAGCTGGAGAGAGAAAATGCAGGTGATGAAGTGTGTCCGTGCACTGATTAACTTTTACCAGCTCCAGAATAAGCCTTTAAAATCAATATGAACATGACGATTTATCTACATTAAACTGTTTTTGAAGGTCATGTGAACACTCACAAACAAAACAAAACTTTTTTTTTTCAGTCCAAGGAACTCGACTGACTGCCACCGAGAGCAAAACAAGTGACCTAGAAAAAGAGACTGCAGGTATTTCACTGACAAACATGATGTTTAATAAGCTTCATGCTTTGTTGTCATTATTATTATAGTAGCCAGTTCATTGCAGTGAGGGCATTTCTTGAGTCTTGACATCACTGTATAAAATGAGCTGCTGTGACCTCTAGGATAATCACAGCCTCATGAAACTTTACAACCACAAACTAGAGACCTAGAGCATTCAGAAGATGCGCACCTTTCCTAGGTTTATTGACAATAAGATGGTACTTCAGCAGTTTGAAGAACAGAAGTGCTCATCATCCAATCGATGAAAATACAGAAATGTCCAAAATGAACAAAGTTTTTCAACCCAAATCACAGCATGGATTTTCCTATGTTGCTTAAAGGTCTTGATGTATTGATGTTATATTTTGGAGGGTTTTTTGACCATTTGAATCCTTTCTCGATATGAATAAAATTGCATAATTCAGCACCAAATGTGTGTAAAATACGGTATCAAGCCAAAAAATTGCTGCAACAACTTATGGGACATAGTTGAACATGGAAATGGACTTCAAAGGTGCAGATATTAATGTTCTGAACCCTTTTACACCTTAATGGGTTGACATAAATAATTTATTAATTTTTGACCAGACCAACTTGACACAAAGTACTGAGCTATGTGATATTTTTTTTTGTCCTTCTCTCTCCCCCTAAACATCCACTGCCCACAACCCCCAGTTCTCACAGAAAAAGGACTCTGTACTCTAAGTGGTTAAAGCACGCATTTACCATAAAATATACATGATGGTTGTGCCCTCCTGGACTGTGACTAAAAAAGTTCTGACTGAAGTTAATGGTTAATATCATAACTTGTTTATTATATTTGTATTTATTTGCTTAAATAGTTTGAACACTGATTCAAGTAATGTGGGTTTCAAACTGAACATTTGTTTTACATCCCAGCAAATTCATATGTAATATTTGTAACTTGAATACATAATAAAAATAAAGAAACAGTTATGTAACAATGTAAACAGGTGTAGTTTAATTAACTTTAAAATGCATTGCATTCTGTTACATTCATACTGTTAATCTGGCCAATCAAGGGCAACCATTATGCTGATGTGTCCCTCGGTGAAAATTAGTTTAACTACCCTGCTGTAAAAAATGTGTTGTGCATGTTAACAGCGTGCTCTGTAATGTCATTATATTAACTCCAGACTTGCAGACCAGACTGAGCAGCAGTGAGTCCAGGATCGAGCAGCTGGAGAGAGAAAATGCAGGTGATGATTTTATCTTCTTAATAAGAACACACACATACACATGCAGTCTAGGTGAAGTTTAATGACTTTAACTTATTTGTGTTAGTAGAGAAACCGAAGGTGGCCTTTTACACAGCTCTGACTGATGCAGGACATGTTGGACCATTTAACACAGACATCACACTGAAATACAGCAAAGTCTTCACCAACATTGGTGATGCTTACAATCCTCATTCAGGTAATTTACTGCAGGTCACATGAACATGTTTACTCATGTAAATCTACATTTGTTACCAATTTTCATTTTCTACTCTGCAGGTTTCTTCACAGCACCAGTCAGAGGGGTCTACTACCTCCAGTTCACTGTGTGTGGGGCCCAAGCAGGTGGCATGGGTGTAAATGTGTACAAGAACAGCCAGTTTATCATGCATAATTCGGAGTGGAAGGAAGAGGCAGGTGTGGAACAGTTGACTAACTCTGTTGTCTTGGAGCTGATGGCAGGAGATGAAATCCACCTGGTTCTCCCATCAGGTTATTCCCTCTTTGACAACATAAACCACCACAGCACCTTCAGTGGCGCCCTACTCTTCACACTGTGAGGATGATTTGTCACAAACCCAGTCATTGTTGGCTACACTGTGATTTACTGCATGTATCTGCATCTGACTTCTCTGTTGTGCCATCACATGAAAGCAACATTCAAATAAATCAGTGAGACAAAAAAAGTTGTATCCCTCTAATTCATGACACTGTCTACCTCTTTAAATGTAATTATAGCGACTACATTCAATTATAATAAAAAAGCTGGTAAGAGGCAAAGAGGGCTCTTAACTGATGTATTCTAACAAATCCATACTAAAGCCAGAGATAGTCATAATAATTATTATTATTATTATTATTATTATTATTATTATGATAATAATACATTTTATTTGTGACACACTTTACATTTCAAACAAAATCTCAAAGTGCTACAGTGTTGAGAGTAAGATATAAACAACAACAACATTGAAAACATGGGATAAAAATAAGGATGGCAGCTAATGAAAATGTACATTTTGAATGTACTGGAGCTTCTGGATGCTCTGTCTAGGGATCCTGATGAGAAGTGTGTTGCAGTTGCAATGTTCCTGAGGTGGTAGAATTAGCTTTGGCACAGATGTTTAGTGTGGGCCTCAAAGGTCAGATGTGGGTCCATTTTGATGCCCAGATTGGTGACGGCTGGAGAGAGAGGAATGTCTGGGACAGGAAAGGTGCTGCTGCTCATGGAGGATGAGCAGATCTGGTGTGGGGGGCCAAGTAGATTTGCCTCTTTCTGCGAGAGATACATCTTTCAATAGTTTTTATTAAGAAACAAAAAAGTGAACAGACAGGCAGTTGTACTATCAGAATAATAAGATAAACACAACACAAAACTTGACAGTCAACACACACAGGCTAAATACACCTTTTGGCTCCTCCAGTAAAATTTTATATCTTAAATTGAATCATTATTCTCTTCTAATTCTTGTTTTAGCCTCAATTTAAATCAAGTTTGCTTTAGAAATTAACAGGTTATTGTACTAAAACCTTTTAACCAATCTGATTTTTTTTATTTTTGCTGTTGTCTCACATACATTAACATTATTCCCTTTCTGTTGTGGCACTATTTAATCCAGTACTATGATGTGCAATGTCAGCACTATCTAATAATAAAGTTCAGCTGTCCTTGTTTTAAACATGTACTGTATACATGTGTATATAGACTTTATACATTCTATAGTTATAACAAATAAATACACATTTTTAGCACTAATTGCAAAGTGCATTTTTTTGTAAAATGTAAATTGTTAAAGTAACATTACTTTTGCTGAAGAGAACATTATGACTTGATTGGGAATGGAAACTCAAAATGTAATTCCTAGGACGTCTAATAACAAGATAATTAAAAAAACAATAATTTTATCTCACAGAACATAGCAGTTGCTGGACCACCACTGCCAAGATTGTTCAGTTTGTTTGTCAAGATGTAATTTAAGTTGTCGTTGAATATGAAAGTAAGATGTTCTTCAGGTATCTTAGCTTACTAATAGCTACCTTGTCCCCTCAGGTAGAGAAAGAGTGCTTAAATAATCATTTGGCGTGCTTAAATCTTACATTTTTAACTAGATACAGGGTTTTTTTAGGGTTTCAGTCATAGACTTTATAAATAATTGTATCCCTTGGTTTTATATTGCTGTATATATGTCTATGGTATATTGTGGCAGGCGGTGGGCGTGGTCTTTGAGTATGACGTCTCTATGACGTCAGCCACAAATCAGTTTCACACCAGAAATAGAAAGGAAGAAAAAGAAAACGCCGTTTCGGTTTCTCCGGAGAGGTGGACAGGAAGGTCGATTTGAACATCTTGTGTGAATTCATTTATGTCTTGACTTAGTTAGACATGTTTGATGTAAATTTAACTTGATAGCAGGGGTCGAGTTTTGACTGTTGAAACAGTTATTTAACGCGAATTGACTGAGGTAAACAGCGAACTGTTGCTAGGCAACAGTAAGTCAGGTTAGCCAGGTTATTTCAATAGACACGGTCATTTTGTTTAAACAGTTATTATTTTCATTAAGGTTCAATTAGCGGAGAACTTGTAAAGCTGTTAGTAATAACCTTGTTTTATTTTTAATGGTGGCTAACGTTAGCTAGTTAACCGCTAGCTGGTGTGTAAATGAAGTTCGTTTAGTATTGGTGTGCGGGCGGCACTTTGACAGCCTATTACCAACGGTCGGTGATCATCGAACCAACTTCAGCTTGATGTCCAGCAGGTAAGTGGAGAGAAGGGTTTTGGAAATATATTTCATATTTGTTTGAATATTTATTGTTGCATTCATAGGAAATGTTTTTTTGTGTGAGCTTGTATCAGTCATATTTCCAGTTACAGAAAGCATGCTTACTTTTATTTTTCATTCCAGATCAGTGTAGAGTTCCTGAGGCTCGTGGCTGTTCCCCTTGAACAGAAGTTTCTGTCATGGTTAGACGTGCAGTCAGAAGAGCTGATCAGAGTGATGATCGATGACAAAGGAGGAGCAACATGTGAAAAAGGCTGCTGCTGTCATGCAAACTTTAGATCAGGTATGTCTGTGTCACCTAATGGGAGCCTTGGTAGCTAAGTATGCTGTCTGTTTCTCTGTATTACTTTACATCAGTGCTGTTAGAATAAGATCTGTCAGTGGACAGATAATTATTGCCTCACCTAAGTCAATTCAGAACAAAAAGACATTCCCTTGTTAAAACTTTATTGTGAGGTTCTGTCTTGATTTGTCTATAATTTGAGAATGAGGTCAGCAGTGAGACAGAGTGAAGGAAAACTGATAACCAGTCACACTAAAAGGCCTCAGCATTAAGATAAGTGTGTGTCTGTGTGTGTATTAATAAACACAGTGTATGCACAGCTGTGACTGCATTAGAGGCTTTAAGTCAAACTTTTCCACCAGCCTGCAGCAGCTTGTATTTTCTCACCTGCACACAGATCACGACCCCCCCTCCCCTGAAGTTTTGACCCAATATAAGACAGGCTGACTGGACCTCTGCACCTTTGTGAAGACGTGTAAACTGGACAATGAGGGCTGTTGTTGTTGGTTTGCTGCTGCTCGGTCTGTGTGGGTCAGGAGCTCAGGGGGAGGTTCAGGAGACGGAGACAAGAGATGCAGGTGAGGAGACCACAAAGCAAGCCACACCTGACATCTGGGCGGAGGTGAGGGCTCTGAGGGACATGGTGGTGGAGCTCAAGGTGGAGCTGAGGAACGTGGAGGCCACGGTGAAGGACAGCGAGAGCCAGGTGGATGAACTGAAAGCTGAGCTGATCTTCACCAAGATGCAGGTGGAGCAGCTGCAGAGAGAGACTTCAGGTACACACTGATTACTTTTAGTGTTGTCTTTAAGAGTTTTAAGATGAGAGTTAAAATACTGTAAATAATGTGTTGTGATGTTAACAGCGTGCTCTGTAATGTCATTGCATTAACTCCAGACTGAGCAGCAGTGAGACTGAACTTGTTTTGGAAGATCATGTGACCACTCACAAACAAACCAAATTTCTTCTGTGTTTCAGTCCAAGCTGCAGACCTGATGTCTTTGGAAACTCGACTGACTGCCACCGAGAGCAAAACACGTGACCTAGAAAAAGAGAATGCAGGTATTTCACTGACAAACATGATGTTTAATAAGCTTCATGGTTTGTTGTCATTATTTCAACTTGTGTTAAAAGCTTCATAGACCAAAAAGTTATGACACTGCAGAAAACATAAATAGTAATAAAACATAATCTGACTCAAATTAACATTTTCTGTCTTTGTGAAGTTTTTATATTAATTTATCATTTATCAAAGACAAAATAAACCTGATAACCAGTCACACTAAAAGGCCTCAGCATTAAGATAAGTGTGTGTCTGTGTTAATAAACACAGTGTATGCACAGCTGTGACTGCATGAGAGGCTTTCAAACAGAATCAGTTGCTTGACCCATTTTCATATTATGGTTTGATCGCTCCTTTGGGACATTTATAAACGTTTCACAGATGAGATGAGGGTTTAAATACTGTAAATAATGTGTTGTGCATGTTAACAGCGTGCTCTGTAATGTCATTATATTAACTCCAGACTTGCAGACCAGACTGAGCAGCAGTGAGACTGAACTTCTCCTCAGCAAGTCCAGGATCGAGCAGCTGGAGAGAGAAAATGCAGGTGATGATTTTATCTCTTAATCACAACACATTCCTATATATATGTGGTCCAGGTGAAGTTTGGTGACATACACTAACTTTGTTTCGTTAACAGAGAAACCGAAGGTGGCCTTTTACACAGCTCTGACTGAAGGACACGTTGGACCATTCAACACAGACATCACACTGAAATACAGCAAAGTCTTCACCAACATTGGCGATGCTTACAGTCCTAATACAGGTAATTTACTGCAGGTCACATGAACATGTTTACTCATGTAAATCTACATTTGCAAGAAAAAGTATATGAACCCTTTGAAATTACCTGGTTTCCTGCATTAATTTGTCTTAATATATATATATATATATATATATATATATATATATATTATATATAACTATAATTATTTGAATTAATGTGATCTGATCTTTGTCTAAGTCCCATGTGCTGAACCTAATACCACACAAACAATTATAATATTTCATGTTTTTATTGAACACATCCATTAAACATTCATAGTGATGGTGGAAAAAAAGTGAACCCTTGATTTAATAACTGGTCGAACCTCCCTTGGCAGCAATAACCCCAACCAAACACTTCTGATAGCTGCTGATCAGACATTTCCTTTTTTTTTTATTTCTTATTTTCCTTCCACTTTAGTTGTTCAGTAAATGTAGGTAGTCATGGATACATGTTGCCCATATTACCTTATTTTAAGAAGGAGGAAGAAATACTTGAAGATAGGATGTGAGGGCATGATTATATGTTAGAACTGAAACTGTAATGGCATCTCCTTATGTGTGTTCTTAATGTATGTGTATGTTTGTTTGTCATCTTGTGAAATAAAGAAGTGAGTTAAAAAAAAAAAATTGGGAATATATTGTCCCCTCAGTGATAGTAAATGATAGTAAGTGGTCCAGGCCCTGAGGCAGCAAAACAGCCTCAAATCATGATGCTCTCCGTCATACTTCACTGTTGGGATGATGTTCTCATATTGGAATGCAGGGCCCTTTTTTTCCATATATAGTGCTGCGAGATCTTCATGAACAACTCCACCATCGTTTAATCAGGCCACAAAACATTTTCCCAGTAGTGTTGTGGAGTGTCGAGGTGCTCTTTGGCAAACTTCAGGCAAGCAGTGATGCTTTTTTTGGAAAGCAGCATGCTTAAAACTAAGTAATTTTACATACATTTGTTACTAATTTTTATTTTCTACTCTGCAGGTATCTTCACAGCACCAGTCAGAGGGGTCTACTACCTGCAGTTCACTGCATGTGGGAACCAAGCAGGTTACATTGGTGTACGTGTGTACAAGAACAACCAGAAGATCATGTCTAATTGGGAGCGTAAGGACAATAGTAGTTTGATATTTTTCACTAACTCTGTTGTCTTGGAGCTGATGGCAGGAGATACAATCCACCTGGTTCTCCCATCAGGTTATTCTCTCTATGATGACAGCAACAACTACAGCACCTTCAGTGGCGCCCTACTCTTCACACTGTGAGGATGATTTGTAACAAACCCAGTCATTGTTGGCTACACTGTGATTTACTGCATGTTTCTGCATCTGATTTATCTGTTGTGTCATCACATGAAAGCAACATTGAAATAAATCACACTGTGACTGTGAAACAATCAGAAAAATAAAGTTTTATTCCTCTGATTCATGACTTTGTTCTCACTAATGCTGGTTCCTCTCCTCTTAGCAGCTTTGATAGTAGTCACTACAATTACATTTAACCCTTTATCGGCCGAAGAAGCATATTTGGTAACTTCAGCGGATATCCAAAATAAATAAAAATATTTCGAGAAAAAAGTTGCAAATTTACTAGATTAAAGTGGCAAATCTACAAGAAAAAAAGTCGCAGATTTAAGAGATTTAAAGTAGCAAATCTGCGTGAAAAAAGTCACAGATTTGCGAGAAAAAAGCTTTTTCCAGTGTCTTTAGCATGTAGCTAAAACCCTCGTTTTCCACAACGTTGTGGGGCCTCAAGTCTTTGCACATGAACAAAGCAATGGATTGTGTTATTTTATTTGCACGTTCTGAATTGGGAGGCAGTTTTGTCAGGCTCAGTGAGTCCAGTGTCGGCTGGTTTCTCGGTAGCGCTGATGTAGCATTGGCTTTGCTGTCATCGGTTGATGCTATCTCAGGATGGTGGCGAGTAAGATGAGCCCGCAAGTTCATTGTATGTCCGAGTATTTTATTTTCATGCGGCACTCCTCGCAAACTCCATATGTCATTTCCATCTCATTCGTCCCTTCCTTGTAAAAAAAATCTGAAATGAGTCCACACGCTTGACTTAAACGCGGACGGGGCTCTCCTTATTTATTATCTCCGGTGCCGCCATCTTTGTTCTTCTGTCACGCTGACCATCACCTCTACTGACCTCACCAGAATATAACTCAACAGCACCATCTAGTGGATCAAAAGCAATTGATTTTATTTTTAGCACCATAGAATTCACTTCATATTTTCCATTAATTATGATAAAAAAAGATCGATACTTGGCAGCCATGAATCAACATAATATCGCCACGCAAAATATCGCAACTGTAGCATTTAACAACAACAATAATTGTGTTGTCTTTTTGATTTCAGAATCACAACACAGTAAAAATATAGCTTTGTAACCCTCTGAACGACAACAATTCAGTACAGGACGTTTTATTGATCTGTGGCCTTGTCACAGCAATATACAAAATATATTCAAGGAGGTTTTTTACAAGAAATTGTTGTGGTGTCTTGGTGCAACAGAGCAAAGTACTGAGTTTAAATATAGATTCAGGAAACAAGCACTTTGATAATAAAAAAAAGAAAAAAAAAGAAAAGGACAGCAACAGCAAAAATAGAAAATATGAAAAATAGTCAATAGCAAGAGGTGTTGGTCCTGCCAGGATTGAGTGACTCACAGGTCCTATTCCTATGATTCCTATCATAACCTGTGAGCACTTCACACACACATAAAATCCAGAGTCATTGATCTTGAGTCTGGACACATGAAGTCTGAGTCGTCTTTCTCTGAGGACGTCTTTGTCAAACTGGACTCGTCCTGCAAACTGTTTATCCTGAGACTCTGGGATCTCAACACCTTCATGTAGATGAAACACAAAGAAAGGTCTGAGGTCAGTGAACATCTGGCAGAAGATGGATAATAAAGTGAAGGAGTAAACTAAGCAGAGACACAGGAGGTCAGGCTGAGGAGATCATCTTCTCCCCGTGAGAGAAGATGATCTGAAGCAGGGGTGTCAAACTCAAATACACAATGGGCCAAAATTTAAAACTTGAATAAAATCGCGGGCCAGCATTGAAATAAACCTTTTAATATATACCAAACATGTTTTGCTTTAACATTAAATATGGAACCAGCAACGCTTATAAACATACAATATATAACTAAATAGTGCAGACATGCAAAATCAAATTTCAAATAAAAAACATCAATGTCATTAATTTATTAAATAAAAAATAAATAAAAATCGTATGCCTCTTTTCTATTTGCATCCTTCTGATTCAAATATCGAAATAAACTTTTTCAACAAGTTAATAAATTCTGCCTTTCTTTTCGCCATTTTTGGGAAGGGGTAGCTGGGAGACAGCTCTAGCTTGAGGTTGCTATGACGACTGTCACAGAGGAGCGTTTCTGGGTCCTGTCCTGATTGACGCGCCAAAACAACAGCAGGGCATTGTGGGATTTGTAGTATTAGCTGTAAATGCGTCGTATAATACTGGCGGGTCAGCTTTTATAGTACAATAATATAATAATTTGGTATTGCCTCGCGGGCCAAATAAAATTACACTGCGGGCCAAATCTGGCCCACGGGCCAGAGTTTGACACCCCTGATCTGAAGAGTCACACACACACAAGCTCAAAGTTCAGAGGTAACAACAGTCTGTGTGTCCTCGTAACAACACTTCTTTCTTTCTATTATTCTACTTATTACATACAGCTGAGGAACATTGAGACTTGATGCTAAAAACCTGTGAACCATAGAAGATTAAAAACCTCCTGCAGTTTTGTGTTTCTGTCACAAGGTGGCGCCAGTGGTTGAACTCTGAAACACTGCATGAGTCTGACTGCTGAGCACCGTCAACATCACTGTGACCTTTTAGTCAGTGTTACTTCAGGTGTGACAGTTTGACAGACAGTTCATGATCAGAAACTCTCAGCTCTTCACTGATCTCAACAAGTATTATAGAGACTTTTCTTTATTGATTTACAAACTACATTTTTGGGTTATTTCAATGATTTATAGTTGTTGTTAAGGCATCTAACTATTATGTTATGTATTTATTTTCATGTGTAATATTACGTGTCCTCTTAGCTGAAAGCAGGGGCAGACTGACCAATACGAAACCCATTGTTGTGAAGCCATTGAATGTCGAGTAAGGCTGTAACAGGGTTATTATAGTTAACGAAAACTAACGAAATAAGTTTTTTAAAAAACGATAACTAACTGAAACTGTATTTTGTGGTTACAAAACTAACTAAAACTAACTAAAATTATAGTGAAAATGTCCTTAGTTTTCGTTTTTGTCAAGTTTTTTCATTCATAACTCAGTGTATTTATTTGAACATACAACACATGATAAATATGTTTACTGAGACTGGGATGTCTACACTAGAACCAAAATTCAAAACACCCAGAACTGTAAGCGTTAATAACCTTATTGGGGCTGAGATGGATAAACCAAAGGAAATAAAGGAAACCTTTATTATGGCCTCTTTGAATCACACACCCAACAAATACCCCATTACAAAAAAACTAAAACTAACACTGAAACTAATAAAAACTGAACTAAAACTAAGCCTTTTCAAAAAATAAAAACTAAACTAAAACTAGAAAACTCACTCTAAAAACGAACTAAAACTAACGGAATTTGAAAACAAAAATTCACAACAAAATTAAAACTAAAACTAATGAAAAATCCAAAACTATTATAACCTTGGGCTGTAACGATGAAGAAATATACCACGAACAACCAACCAATAACGCAATAAGGGAAATAATAAAAAACGCCATAATTCTGAGTAGTCCGATAGAAAAAGGGGAAAATGTTAAAAACATCCTCCAAATATTATAATCTCTCTCTCTCTCTCTCTCTCTCTCTCTCTGAGTGCGTGCTGAGAGTGGCAGGCTGAGTGTGTTGGAGAGCGATTGTAACGTGTACGTTTTTAACTGTTTTTGCATGTTTTTCTTCCACTGGGTGTTTTTTGATGTGTTTGCGCATCGCAAACGCGTTGTTTGTTTGTCTCCGGTTTGGAGAAGTTGACTCGCTGGCACGCAGTCAAACTTTCTCCGGCTGCTGGTGTTTCAGTGGAGGAGTGCAGTTTGGCTGTGGGAGCTGTTGTGGGCTGTGAAAGCATTAAATCTTCTTCAGGGATGAACAGTGCTGCCGTCATCTTTCTTGACAGCACTGAGAAAGTGAATCAGCTGGTTGAGAATGGAGTCGTGATTCGCGCAACACTGACTCCGGTTCTGTTTCTCGTCAATCCCGCAAAAAAAGTAATCATTTCAAATGTGCCCCCCTTTCTAAAAAAACGAGCTGTTGTCCAAAGAGCTGGCCCGACACGGTCAGTTAGTGTCCCCCATTAAAATGATCCCCCTCGGCTGTAAGTCTCCTCATCTGAAACACGTCATGTCTTTCAGAAGACAAGTGTTTATGATCCTGAAGAACAACGAGGAACTGAATTTAGTTTTCAGTTTCCGGGTTGAGGATTTTTCATACACTATCCATTAAAGGTGGGGGGGGGAAATCGATACAGCATTGTATCGCGATATTTTGCGTAGCGATATAATATTGATTCATGGCCGCCAAGTATCGATACTTTTTTGTCATAAATTAATTAATGGAAAAAATGAAGTGAATTCTTTGGTACTTAAAATGAAATCAATTGCTTTTTTGATCCACTAGATGGTGCTGTTGAGTATTATTCTGGTGAGGTCAGTAGAGGTGATGGTCAGCGTGACAGAAGAAGTTGGTACAACAAAGATGGCGGCACCGGAGATAATAAATAAGGAGAGCCCCGTCCGCGTTAATTTCAAGCGTGTGGATTTATTTTGGATTTTTTTTTAACAAGGAAGGGACGAATGAGATAGAAATGACACATGGAGTTTGCAAGGAGTGCCGCATGAAAATAAAATACTCGGGGAATACAACGGACTTGCGGGCTCATCTAACTCGGCACCATCCTGAGATAGCATTAACTGATGACGCCAAAGCTAACGCTACATCAGCACTACCGAGAAACCAGCTGACAAAACTGCCTCTCAATTCAGAACGCGCAAAGGAAATAACACAATCCATTGCTTGCTTCATGTGCAAAGACTTGAGGCCATACAACGTTGTGGAAACGATGGTTTTAGCTACATGGTAAAGACAATGGAACCAGGTATGTGACTCCGTCGCAACGTTATTTCACGGACACAGCCGTATCAAAGCTATACACAGCAGTAAAGCTTGAAGTTGAGGAAAGTTTGGGAACAGCAGATATACTTGCGATAACTTGTGTTGCGTGGACGTCGCGGGCAGTAGATTCATATGTGACTATAACGGCTCATTGTGTGACAGATGACTGGAAGCGTCTGTCTCACGTTCTTTAGACTCGAGCAGAACATGAAAGTCACACCGGATCAAACGTTGCACTGCATGTTTGATATCAGTTCAGTTCAGTTTGACTGAATACTTTGTTGGTCAGTCTGTGGGTTTGACTCTCATTGTGGAGAAATAAAAAGACTGTCTTATTTGACAAAACAATTATTGATTTAATGTAATTTTGTGGACACAAAATGCAGTTAAATAAGTAATTTTAAACAGTAAAATCGCAATATATTGTATCGCAATACTCACCATATCGCGAAATGCTTAAAATCGCAATAATATCGTATTGTGACTCAAGTATCGCAATAAAATCGTATCGTGGGGCCTCTGGTGATTCCCACCTCTACTATCCATGTTACAACAGACACACTCAAATGTTTTGGATGTGTGGCAGAGGGACACATGGTCCACTCATGTCCACAGAGAGAGGGAGACCATCAGGCTGCTCCGCCTGCAGCAGAGACTCCGGTCAGAGCTGACGGTCAGCCTGCAGCACACAGTGACACACAGACAGACACACCAGACTCAGCCTGAGGTCAGTGCCGAGGCTGAGCTGAAGGAGAAGATCGGCCAGACTGCAACCAGAGTGGCTGAGTCTGTGTTGGACTTTGAAGAAAGTGTGTTGGATGAAGATTTGTTGAAGTTGTCTGTGAAAAGGAAAAGTTCAGATACAAAAGTTAATGATAATGATGAAAATAATAAAAATATGTCAAAGAAAGAGCAGAACCATCCACTAGATCTCCCAGGTCTCGTCCAAAGCCGTCTGGCTCGCCTCCGACCAATTGGTGCATCCAGAATGTGATGGAGGTAATTCCAGATCCTTCTCTGTTCACTAATACTATCTGTACATATCCTGTACATTTGGTGGAAAGACTCCTGTAAATTTATTAGAGCTGCCAGAGCAGCTTGAAGGTCCGACGCATGGAAATAATCCCACATGTTTGTTTATTTTCCTGTACTGGAGCATGGATGTGACGTAAACACATACGTGACGTGAGCAGATCTGAGCAGAGTTTTGCGTCTTGGCGGTGTAGACGGACACGCTACGGTGGAGCGGATCACAGTTTTCCACTCTGGAGGCTGGTTTCAGATTTTTGCGTTTTTAAGCCCCAAAAACGTCGTCACCGTCTAAATGAAAGGCTCTTCTGATAAAATATTTTGTTGTTTTTACCTGCAAGCGTCCTCGTGTAAATGGGGCCTGAGAATGCTCTTGCAGATGTCAGTGTGCAGGGTTTCCACTGGGTGTTTGTCACATTTGTCAAAGTCTCGATTTACAAGAGGGCCCCACACTTCACTACCATACAGTTCAATAGGTTCGATATAGAGCCAGATTCTAACAGGTATATCTATGGTTGAAGACTTTTTTTAATGGCATAGAAAGCCTTTCTTCCTTTGTCTCTGAGATCATTAACAGCCAAGTTGACGTTTCCTGTGGAGGTTATTTCAAGTCACAAATATGTGTAAGTGTGTGTGTTCTATGTCGTAGAGCCCAGTGAGAACCTGCACAGGTTTCTCTGACACTTGGGTCGTTTTTGGGAGACCACAAATCTTGTCTTTTCCAGATTGATTGTCAGGGTCCAGGTCTGACTCCAGTTCTGCAGATGATCCAATTGCTGTTGTAATGCCTCTTTAGATGGAGCTAGCAGTATTAGATCATCTGCAAAAAGTAGACATTTCATTTGTGTGTCAGAGAGGGTGAGACCAGGGATATCAGACTGTTCTAGTGATTTTGCCACTTCATATAAATATAAATGTTAAACACAGTGGAACTGAGACTGCAGCCCTGTTTCACTCCTCTATTTTGGGGGAAGAAATTTCTTTCCCTATTGCCAATTTTCACAGCACATTTATTATTTGTTTATAATATATATTATATATATATATATATACATATATATACGCATATATATATATATATATATATACGCATATATATATATATATATATATATTATAGTCATGCTCTACTTTTTAATTATAGATTTATTAATTATATCTTTTTATCTAGCTTTTTTAACTTTTTCATTGTTATTATTTACTTTTGTTTTTTATTTTATTTGATCTTACCTTACTTTATTTTTTATTTATTTTATTTGTAAATAATAAATATAATAAATATCACAATTTTAATATTTATTTATTATTTATATTTATTTATTTTGACAACTTAAATGCCATGAGGTGATATTATCCATAACTAAATATGGCGTTATGGATACCTCTTGCCAAACTTCAACCCTGTCACATTAAAATCTGTCACCTTGAACTGTTGTGACAGGGTTGAATATTTCATAATATTTGATTTTTGTTTTTAACAACATTTGGATAATAAAAAACGGTGTTAAAGTTTGTTAAATTGTTTGAACAATGTACAGGATATATAGGAGACATACCAAAGTCTCATTAAATTCTCATGTTAAGATAAATGGTTTAATCTCTGTCCATGTTATGTGGAACTATCCTTGGGCAAGATACTGAAGGCTCTGGTTTAATATTACAGGGGCTCAGCCTCCTTTAGAACTGCCTTCCACCACAGAACATTAATGCTTTTTGCACCATTTTTCTGCATTTCACAGCTTGTTTTCCTGTGTACAAATTCAAATATGGGCATAATAACTGGTGGGTTAGGACGGTTAAACACACAATTTTGGTTCTAAAACGACTTCAAGTTTGGAAGATACCTCGTGGATTTGTGTAACTCACACTGCTGAAGCTTCATAAGATCTGGGCTGAACTTTAGATTAGAGTTTTTAGATTAGAGTACACATAAAGTATTTTGTTCCCTGTCTTTCTCATTAGGGAGGCCTGTACAGACAGGAGTAAAACATAACAGCAACTGAAACAGATTTCATAACAGTTCCATGGGAAAAAAGGTTGATAGCATGAGAGAAAACGTGCCCTGACACGCACTCATCAGCAAAAAATGACAAGCTGTGACAAGATGAGGGGTGAACTCCTCTCTGTGTAGCTGTCCCATTTGATATAGTACATGTGAATGTATGTCATTGGTTGTATTTTTATTTATTTTTTTTACCTTTTTTGTAAATAATGTATGCCAAATCTTAATAAATGTTTTTTGTAATGTGTTTGATGACCTTGATATAGGTCATAACAAGAAAAAGGTATACAGTATCAATAAAGTTCTGTCTTTTTTCTCCATGCACCTTTGGAAGTAGGTGAAGTTATGAAGTTGTGCCAGAAATCTCTGCTCCACTTCTGTAGTGGCTCTGAGTGAAAACACACCCAGCCAGACAGGTTGCTAGTGCTGGTAGTTGTGATCAGAGCTGCAGCCATTGATTATATTAGTAGTGTGTTCAAACAATTTCATCAATATATCAAGTAAACAAACAAGTTAAAATGTCAAAACTAAACCCATTTCATGTATTTAAGTGCCATATGATGTATATTGCTAGGCCTAAATATCATACTGTAGATTAGACTATAAGACTCATGTAGACTCATTACTATGTTGATGGGGTGCTCTACACCAGCTGACCCTACTCATTGTAATGAAACTACATTTTATATCATCAGGAGAGGCTCTGAAGGTTCTTTTCCACTACAGCAGATGCAGTACACCTGCAAAAGTTCCTTGTGTCATATTTTTTAGTGAGTGGAGGTCTGGGTGGCTTTCATTCATTTGCACCAGCTGCAGTGATGCAGAGTTGGTAAAGTTTCTGTATGAATGCTAACGGTAACATTACCTTGTGCTGGATCCGCTCCGTGGACTGAATGCTTTCTGCTGAGATCCTTCCAGAGCATTGATGTCATGCTATTGTGGTAATCTAGATTTCTTTTATAACAGACACACTGTGCAGAATGTTCATTTGAATTCCTCTTGAAATGGCCCAAACTTTTTAGACTTTCTAACATCTTCTCTGGTCTGTCTCTTCTTTTCCACCCTTGCTAGTTTCTCTCTTTTCCTCCCCATTGCAACAGCAAAATATTATACAATGTTTTTTTCACAGCATGTTTCCAAAGTAAAGCAATAATCATCTATGCAGAAACACAATGGCCCTCATTTATCAAACGAGCGTACGGAGAATTGATCTTAGACTATTGTATCGATGCTGAAAAAACGTTGTGTTTTGTTTTTTAATGGTGACAAACCAAAGAATGTTAAGGCTGTATTATTTATCACTAAAAACCTCATTAAAAATAAATACACCCTGGGACCGTGAAATTCTTTAAACAGAATACTAGCCGAGGCTATTAAATGTTGTTGTCTTCTGCTGTTTACTGTTATCCTGCTGGACACCAGCGGTTCTGACCCAATAGAAACATTTCCAATCAGCCACACGCTCCTCTGACTGGGACCGAATTACTACTAAATGTAAAGAGGTGAATAATCTCTCCCCATCATAATAATAATAATAATAATAATAATAATAATAATAATAATAATATCAGCATATTATATGCTTTATATATCATGATGTATAAATGATATAGGCTATTCCAACCGCTACTCTGCTGACAGCACCACTGATTTCCTTCCTTTTCACTTTTTATGTTGCCAAACAAAACCAGTTTGTTGTGTTACAGCTGTTGGACGTCAGCGTTTCACTTTCTGACTCTGAGAAATTCCTCTTCTTTTGGGATTAAAACTTACTTTAAAACATTGTTTACCTCCTCTTTTTCATACTTTTCTTCATAGGAGCTTTAATTCACATCATTGCTACTTTAAACCAAACAGATCACACAAACACAAACTTCTTTCAGACTTTCAGGTGTAAAAATGTCTTAAGATGTACTCTTGTAAATGTGTGTGTTCCCTTTAACCCTTTGATGCACAACATGGGTCTAAAGAGACCCGACTGAGTTTTTAATTTTCTATATCTTTGCAATAAATTAATTTTATCATTTAATATTCCAGGTTTTCCTAAATCAACTTGTTTTTGATCATCAAACATCCTGATTTTTTGTTTTCAATTCTTACTTTTTGAATAAAAACCCTTTTTGTATCACTACGCTTTTAATGCACAACATGGGTCAAACATTTCATTATGGGGTATTGTGTGTATAATTTTAAGGAAAAATGAATTTAATCAATTTTGGAATAAGGCTGAAACATAAAAAAATTTGGAAAAAGTGAAGTGCTGTGAATACCTTCCAGATACACTGTATGTGTGACAAAATGATACATAAACATGTTAAATATATTAAATATATGAGTGCGGAAAGTAAGGATTTGAAACAAATTACTATTATTATAGTATTAGGTCATTTAATTTTTAATCAAATTTGGATGAATGAGTCATTTTTGACCCATGTTGTGTATTAGAAGGGTTGTCCATATGTTGTGCATCAAAGGGTTAAGAAAACTGCACTGAACAGGGGCGGCCTCACCTTTTGGCGCGAAAACGTGAAGCTGCTGCATATACAGGTCGACTGGTGTCGCTTCCTTTCTCTTTACTCCAAGCCAGCTGTACGGTGAGTCCTTTAACCATAGCTATACTTTGTGTTTAGTGCTGATCGGCTCTTATTACCATGCTAACATGCTAAGCTATGATAGGAATGTCTCAAACATAATACCTGAAAAAACCCTACAACAATCCGTCTTTATTACGAGCCGGTTAGCAATCTAAGAACGTTAGCATTGCTTCATCCGGTGTCATGCTGCTACTTGCTAGCTGCCGGAGTCGGACAAGAAACAGGTTTAAGTATTGTGGAATGTAGTTCTGGCTTTCCACCAAAAAGGGAAAAAGAGGGAGAGCAGAGGAGCGTGTCGGAGCGAAAGGGAGACAGATAAAAACAAAGGTTTTAACAGTTTTGGCACTGTAAGCATACTAGCTCAGAGCACCGCTGTCGCTAAGCCAAGTGCAGTACAGCTAGCGCACATAGCTGCAGACTCGCTAGTGGAGAGCTAAAATTTGAGGCCAGTGGAACAACGACAGGTAAAAAAAATAGATCATTAAACAAAAAACCCTTAGATGACAGAAAGTAGATTAATATTTAATTAACTGGTATTTCTGTTGTGGGGAATAGAAGAGGGGAGATACACATGGTGTGGTGGTTAGCAGCCGCTCACAGGCCTGCAGCTCTTCTTTTCTCCCCGAGAAAACGTGGGTTCTCTCTCCAGAGACATGCAGTTTAGGCTTAACTAGGGACTCTAGATTGCCCGTAGGAGTGAATGAGTGTGTGAATGGTTGTCTGTCTCGATGTGTCAGCTCTGAGACAGGTTGGTTGCAAGGTTTAGGAAAAATAAAATAAAAAACTTTGCGCGCGAGAAAGCATTTTCAGCTACTCGTCACTCATGTATTTTAGTATAAACAAAAAGCCTGTAATGTAATTCAGCATTGATGACATTGTTTTTACATCTTTCAGAACCCAATTGAGCTTTAATATTACAATGATTTAAGTTGTTACCAACTGTGGAAATGATTCATATTAACTTGTTGTTTTTATCCTGTATATAGCACCTTTTTTTGATTTTTTAATTCTTTGTTTCTGAATTTCCAGGTCCCATCTTCCATCGAAATTGTCTTTCATTTTGTTTGCTTAAGCAGAACTTCCAAACAGCTCCAGGTAATATATTTAATATCTTTAGACCTTTTTGCTGGTTTGGCTTAATGTCTTCACATTCTTTGCTTTGTAACTCCATTTTCCTTCTTTCCTTTTCTGCTCATCTCTTGCCAAAGACTTACATTTCTTCCCATCTGTTTGTTCTCTTTTTAATGGCTGCAGCAGGGACAGCAATGTCCACTTTTGGGTCTTTTGGAACAAGCTGAAGTGACCATGGGTGTGTTATTGGAGGCTATGGGTCGATTTTTATACATCCATTACTTGTCCTGTGCAAGATCTCACTGGGCAAGTCTGTGCTAGTTGATTATAAAACACTAGTGTATTAGAAGGGGTCATGATTTTGAGTCCAAATGAATCTAAATGAGCTTTAAATTTCAACTATTGCATTCAAAAGAAACCTTGGGCTATGAATAAAACCAATTATCTGTTCTTCTTTATGATTCAAGTGACATTACATTTTTTTGTTATATTGTATTTGAGTACATTTTGAGGGTCAGATACAGCAAAACTGTCCAGAACAGATCAAAAATCCCAAAACCTCTTGGTCCAGAGATGGATTTGTGTTTTGTAAATGACTTCTGAATTAATGAGATGGTAATATCTCCCCTAATAATACGAATGAATGTATGATTAGCACCACAAATGAAGTCCCAACGAGAGGGCGCTTTCTGTCTGATGTCTGAACTTTGAGCTTGTTTGTGCATGTGTGTGTGTGTGTGTGACTCTTCACTTCTGTCTCCTCTCACAGGGAGAAGATGAAGATGCTCCTCAGCCTGTTCTTATTTTTCTCTGGTAAATTTACTCCTTCACTTTATTATCTATATTCAGTAATATATTAAATCACCTCTTCCATATGAGCATTACAGCATACACATCCCTCACATGGTTCAACTCTCTACACTCAATAATAACATCATCATCACTGTGTCTGTGTGGTTTGCAGTAACGTACATTGCCAACAGTTTTGGCTGACAAATATTCTCCTTAATTATTCTTTATTTACTTCTGCTGCCTTTTGTTAGTGCTGGGCTCTTAAAGCCTCCCGCACTCTGCCCCGGTTCTTTTGTTCTAGACTTTTTTCTTTTTTCTTTCTTTTTTTTTTACAAAAGACTCAAAACGACTGAATACAGTTTACCATTTATTGAAAGATTAATAGCCAAATGCAATGAGCGGCTGGACTCTGTGTTCAGGCCGGGATCACCAGTCAGAGTGCCAAAAAGTTCCTCATTTCAGAGATTTCTTTGGGGTGTGGGACCCAAACACACAATGGATTGGGCTTTGTCGCAATTGGTCAATTTTGGATGGTGACGCAGTAGCCAACCCATACTGGACACCTCATGATATTTCATTTCAAAACTAGACACCTTCACTTGCTTTTTTCCCCTTTTGTGAGGTCTATAGTGTCTTGTCTGTATGTTTCTTACTGAAATAGCAGCACCCTGATCTAGTTCTAACCGGCTTTCAGGAAAGGTTCAGTATGAGGGCACAATATGCTCTCCTAACCTATAGCCAAAGAGAGGAACTGAGTCTTGCTCACTATGAGGGCGGGATGTGCCCCCTTGACCTGCAGTTTAATAGAGGAAGTGGGTCTTTAATGTTCGTTGAACAGCTCTTCTACAAAGGCGCATGCCCCTGGACCCTCCTGCCAGCTATTTTTTCCCCACTGGCTGGTTACTCCATTTCCTAGTGGAAAGCTGCTAACAGTAGTAGGATAATAATAAAGATTCTATATCACGGTATCTCCCGAACACAAGATTGATGCATTTTACTTAAAAATGTACAAAAAAAGATTTTTAATATATTAAATAAATTACTTATTTTTTTAAATCTATTGACAGCCCTAATATATATATATATATACAGGGTTTCCCTCAACTTGCTAAGCCTGGTGGTAGAGAAGGCCACCGGTGTTTTTGTTAAAAAAAAAAGTTAGAAGTTGACAGGAATTTTGAAATTATGACTATTATGTTATTATTATAAGCCATTTATTAAAAATACTTAAATGTAGAGTCTTACAAAAAGGCACAATCTTGGCAAATCTTGAAATACGGTTATAACAACAACAAAAACAACAAAAAACACAATTAAAATAAATAATATAAATTGTTTTCACTTTTTCAGCATATGTGCCCCTCTGCATCCTTTATATATAATATTAATTTCAATAATAATAATGAAAAAACTGTGAACTGTGAAAGTTATATACCAATGTGTTGGTCTTTTTTTCTACATGTCCTAAAACCAGTCTGATGTCATGGGGTCCTTTTTGACCCCAGAGGAGCATGGGTGTTATACTTTTTTTAGGTTTAGGTTTTTAAGTTATTCATTAAAGGGAAGGGAAATATGTGAAAATGCAACTGAAATTGACATATATTTCCTCCACAGGAAGTTTTATCTTGGCTAATCCTCCAACCAATGGAAGGACGACACCTGGCCCGGCTGCTCCTGGAGGTACGTAAATATGTTGTGATGTAGAAATAATGTGAAGTGAAAACTTATCTGTCAATGAAAAAAACTGAGACTGTAGTCAGACCAGTTATTACTTATAATTGATAACAGTCATTGATGTGCAGACTTACCAAACACATGATCCCCTCCAGGCTGATGCTGGAAGAAAGGCACAATCTTGCCAAATCTTGAAATACGGTTATAACAACAACAAAAACAACAAAAAACACAATTAAAATAAATAATATCAATTGTTTTCACTTTTTCAGCATATGTGCCCCTCTGCATCCTTTATATATAATATAAATTTCAATAATAATAATGAAAAAACTGTGAACTGTGAAAGTTATATACCAATGTGTTGGTCTTTTTTTCTACATGTCCTAAAACCAGTCTGATGTCATGGGGTCCTTTTTGACCCCAGAGGAGCATGGGTGTTATACTTTTTTTTAGGAGTACACAAGGGTTAAATTAAATCCTAGTGAATCTTAAAACAAGCCATCGCTGGTCACATTTAAAAGTAAAATAAATTAACATAAATAAAAAAGTGCAAAAATGGCCAAGGGGTAAAACCAGGGAACTCATAAGAGGTACAGTATGCGGTGCTGTGTGACCTCTTCTACTTTTTGCTGCACATGGTGCAGATTGGATCAGTGCAAGCTATCTGTCTGGTGGTTGCGACACACCCGGCAAAACATACCTAAGAACGACACCAAAAAAAGCCACAGCTATAAAACGAAGCGTATCTAATGCTGAATTTAATAGCATTGGATAAACCAACATGAAATTAGGGAGCACAGTATTGTTACCATTTTGAATTAAATCCGCTAGTGCTTTGTTTACCATCGCGGCTCGCAGAAGGCTGCTCCGACGATGTGCTAGCATCCGTGCTAACGCGCACTGACTCTGCCTCATCATCGAGCCGCGGCTCGGTTGGCTCGCTGGGGATGCACTCCCCTTGGCCTGGGGGTGAACGAGGGGGCTCATCGTCTCCTCCAGTGCTCCTCCGACTTCAAAAAAAGAAAGTGTCCAACGTTTATTGACCCTTTCTCTGTGACATGTCGCGTAAAAGTTGTTAGCGTGTAGACAGGTAGAGACAGGCAGTGGTTTTGAGGGTTCAGGTGATGGAAAATACGCCTGACCTCTCATCCCCTATGCGTTCAAGTATCGTACATAAGATGTCGCCATTGCGCTTTCAACCGTATCACAGATGTATGTGTCGATATACCGTCTTGGTATCACTGCTTTGGTGCATAAAAAAACCTATTTAAAATAAACAAGTGACGGTTAGCCTGGCGGGGGGGCAAGAAAAGCCTGGCGGCTCGCCAGGCCTATAAAACGCTGGGGCAAACCCTGTTTTATATATATATATATCTTATTTGAATGTTTCTTGCGCCTAATTTCTCTCTCTCTCTCCTTTACAGCTGCATCTGCTGTGGTGTTGAACACCACGACTGACGGCACGTCAAGGATCATTTATGAGCAGATGCAAAATGAAGTCGACTTGTCTTCTGCCTCCTTTAAGTGGATAAAGGTCAAGGACAATATGTATGTATGTGTTATGGAAAAAGGCTCACTAACATCCTATGGGGAGTTTGAAGGACGAGTGGAAGTCAGCAGTGTCCACAAAACACTTGTTCTTAAGCTGCTAAACTTCACAGAGAAAGACGCGGGAACGTACATCATTAATTATTCTGGAGATAGCAATGGGAACGGAATAGAATCTGGTGAGTTGACTTGGTGGAACTCTGCTAATCATCAAGTTATTCATTAAAGGGAAGGGAAATATGTGAAAATGCAACTGAAATTGACATATATTTCCTCCACAGAAAATTTTACCTTGCCTAATCCTCCAACCAATGGAAGGACGACACCTGTCCCGGCTGCTCCTGGAGGTACGTAAATATGTTGTCATGTAGAAATAATGTGAAGTGAAAACATATCTGTCAATGAAAAAAAACTCTGACCGTAGTCAGACCAGTTATTACTTATAATTGATAACAGTCATTGATGTGCAGACTTAACAAGAGTTGACTTGGTGGAACTTTGCTAATCATCAAGTTATTCATTAACCCATTGACGCCGGAAAAGCATTACCGTATTTCTACCATTAAAACCAGGAGCGCTGTTGCGTCACTCTACCATTAAGGCCGGGACAGCGGATATGTCATTTTGTAGTATTTGTATTTTTTTCCACCTATTTTCGGTCTCTTGGCCAATGAAATGCATCAGAATCATGATCAGAATACATGCGGGAGTGTCGCAATGCAACATCGGACTTTTCCAGAACTTTGAAATCATGACGGAAGACGACTATAGCGGAGGAGCTCAGCAGGAAGTGACGGAAGCGATCTTAAAGTAAACAGCGCCGATGATTTAATTGCTGATCCGGACTCTGAACCCTCAGAACCAATCGACCGGCATTTATGGATGAGGAATATGTTTTTAGACGACATATTTTCACAGAAGAACAGACAGATTTGTGGCCATCTGGAGATAATAATAATATTATTCATAATATATTAATATTGATAATAATAATAATTGATTGTGATGATGATATAAGAAATCATGACTGTTTATGTCTTATATTACTTCATGCGTCGTTGACTACCCTGAAAAGTGCAATATATAAAATGTATTATTATTATTTATTATTATTATTATGATACATTTTTTTTATTACAGTAGGCTAATATCATATCATGTTTGCATCTTGTTAATGGGCATGTATTAGTATTATGCATAGGATTTTTTATTCAGACAAATGTAACATTTGCTGAGTTTGTTGATTTTTTTAAAAAATTATATAAATATTAAATTAAATTAAACAAATATTGAAGGTTTGGAGAAATAAACTCAACTTCTCATGAAAGCCATGGATATAAGCTGTCAAATACTTTTTGAATTTAATTTCTATCTGCTACAGTGGCTGAAAAATCTTCTGTTGAATTTCCAGAAAAACTTCAGGTTTTAGGGGGTTCTTTCAAAATCGCCCAGAGGTTTTACAGGCAGGTTTTTCCAGGCGTTTTAGGCCTTAATGGGTTAAAGGGAAAATGCAACTGAAATTGACATATATTTCCTCCACAGGAGGAACCAATGGAAGGACGACACCTGGCCCGGCTGCTCCTGGAGGTACGTAAATATGTTGTCATGTAGAAATAATGTGAAGTGAAAACTTATCTGTCAATGAAAAAAAACTCTGACCGTAGTCAGACCAGTTATTACTTATAACAGCCATTGATGTGCAGACTTACCAAACACATGATACTACATACCAATAATAGAGAGTTTGTGGATTGTGCTATAAAAACTATCAACCCCTGCAGCACCAGTGCTATAAGCAGAAAAAGTAAATGTACAGCCGTGTAATGTATATATCAATGTTGAACATAACGTCCCAACAGGAGATTACGAATCTATTTAATTTTAATCTTTGTAGCATTTTGTGAATGAGAAGCCTATCTCTCTGTGGTTTTACTCCAAAAACACTCGCTAGCACATCGTCAGTCCGCTCCTTGGCTGCTGATGGTCTTGGAAGCTTGACGGGCATAGCAACAGTAACTAAGGGGCCGGAGCTTTTGGGATCGTTCAATTAGAAGAACTTTCACCATTTTGCGCTTGCTAACTTTATCCAATATGAAAGCACTGTAAAAGATTTGTTTTGGATCCAGAAGGTAAGGGACAGCTTGTTTCTGCAGCCTAGACCAGCTGTGTCAGATTTGCTGTCTGCCTGCTTTTAGTACGAGACCTTGAATTTTCCTCGGGATGAATAAAGTATCTATCTAACATGCAAAGAGGAAAATGAGGCACCGCAGGAGCTATTCATTGGTTTAAAATGATCTCAAATGAGTTATGATTTCTTACATTTATTGAATTGGTGTACATTTTTTTCACTCACTGAGTTGATGAATCTGATATCATAAATATTTACAGTGCTTTCTTTCATCAGGTACAACACAGCCACTAGTGAATACAAGTGAAGGAAATGGTCTACGAACTGTTATCCTTGCAGTAGGTGTGACTGGTGCCGTCTTGGTTGTTCTTGCTGTTGTTGCAGCTACTTGCTACCGTCGAAGAACTCAACAACCGAAAGGTAATTTTTTTAGGGTCTTTTTATGGATCCTGTTTTATGTGTGTTCAGATTTGTATGTGACGATGCTAAATTTGCACTTAATTGTGTCCATCAATCTTGCAGGTCAAGACCAAAATGGTATGGAGATGGGTCTTAATCCAAATGTGCCGCCTGCCGCAACTGAAAATGGAGGAAATCTAGCTGAAGGGCTGCTCCCCGGGGAGGATGAAGCAGCTTCAGAGGTGTAGGAGGTTGTTTTTTCTAGAGTGACAGTTTAAAAGCAACATGCATGTCACCTCTTTTAACTTGTAGTTTTGGTTTTAAGGCACATTGACTGAACGGTTCACTCTCACCACTCTCATCAACCTCACGTCCAGCAGCAACAGGAAGCTGCACCAAACCTAGATCCTAAACCTAGATAGAATCAGAGTAATTACTGCACACTGCCTGCCCAGCACCCAACAGACACCCCTCTTTCCCTCCGTTTTATTTGGCCAATTAGAGACTGGCATTGATTTCACTTTGTGTGTGTTTGTGTGTGAATGTGGCAAGATTTGGCAGGTGTTTATGTGACTGTGGACAGATATTGGTAAATATCACTTATATAGTTTTAGCTAGTCGCTTTTCTAGTCGCTTTGCGACCACTCAAAGCGCTTTACACTACAGACTGCACTCATTCACCCTTTCACACACACACATTCATACTGGTGGCAGAGGCTACCCTAAATGGTGCCACCAGCCACCATTTGGAATTCATTGACACACTGATGAACGCAGCATTGGGAGCAATTTGGGGTTCAGTATCTTGCTCAAGGATACTTTGACATGTAGGCTGCGACGGTCAAGGAACCACCAACCCTTCGGTTGGCGGGCAACCTGCTCTACCAGCTGAGCCACAGCCGCCCCACTGCAATTGCGTCACAAGTGTGTGACAGGTGTGTAGCTGACATAAAAAATGAAGGCTGAAAATGTGTGTAATACGACAAGGATACCTCTGGCCACCTGTGCTATAAGTCTCAGTGTCGACCAGTTCCTTTCGCTGTAAGACATTTTTCAATTCACTTGCACCATAAATCAGATAATCTTTCAGCAGAACAGTAGAAATGTAGAAGAGATGGCGAACTGAAAGCAGCAGGGATTAACCTGTGACGGCAGCCACCTGTCAATCAAGGGGGCCACGCCCTTAATCATCAGTTTTAGCCTCAATATAAATTAAACAAGTGAGTTATTGCGATATAATTTCACCACCAACATGATTATTTCTGCTGTAAAAGGACTCCCTTTTGGAGCCAGCCTCATCAGTCAGTTGAGTGATGGCCGCACTCAACACCAAGTGTTGAGTGCGGTTTTCAACACTTGGTTTCATTTTTCAGCTCCGGAGGATGCCGCTAGCTGTTATGCGCTCCACTGGAACAGTTCCATGCTGATATTGCAGCATGCTCTCGTGTTAAAATGCTATTTAACAAGTAATCCTAGCAGTTAACCGTGTGGGCTCTGCTCACACCGATTTACCTGGTTTCTGGAGTTACCATTCTAGTGCTCATATAAACAGCATGAACTGAAGTTCTTTATCAGATAAAAGAATCATTAGAAATCCAATAAACACAGCTAGCTTTTTGCCCAATATTCCATTTTCTTCTGCACATGTATACCGTTTATCAGGTTTCTTTAGTTCTTTTATTTATGCATGCAAATTTTGACTGGGGAGACTCACTGTCATCTCATCGTTTTGAAAAACGTGTTTACGTCCTGTACTCGCAAAGAAATCCATCTAATTTGAATGAATCATGTAAACCTGGGTTTCTCAGTTATCGCTTTACTAAAGTGCATGTAAATGAACTTTAGTAAATATAAAATATTTGGTAAATATTTACCATATCCTGTTTATTCCCAGTTCTCAAATACTTAATTTATTTCATGTCTTACCTGCTTTTTATACCTCCGTTAACTTTACTTGACACTTTATTTTAAAAAATCTGCAAAAGGGGAGAATGTTTCACTACTCATTTCCTACTTAAGCAGAACAAAAAACATTTCATTAAGTCACTTTTTACCTCACCATCACATTTGCACTGACATGTAGCATTAACCTGCACAAGCTCCGTTTGAGTGTGTGGGTGATAGTTTACACGAGTGAAGCTTTGAAGCAGCTTTTGGACAAAGTTTAGTCCCAGTTTTATTAAAAACATTCTGCCTACCAATGATTTGCACTTTAGAAGACTAGCAGCAGATGTTTAGTCTTCATAGACTTCATTAGTAGCAGAGTCACTTTAAAAAAAAAACATTAGTGAGGGATATAATGTTTTTGTTCTATAGATACTTAAATGAAGAAGACTTTTGGCAGTGGCAGTCCTGCACATGGATCTATATGTATGTATGTATGTGAGTGAATGAGTTACCTTTTACATTTTATTTTATTTATTTTTATCCCATTTTTAATTTATTGCATCTTATTGCATCTTACTGATCTATTGTTTACTACATCTCTTTGTATTGTGTTATGTATTTATTGTTTGTGCAGCACTTTGGAAACCTTGTGTTTGCTAAAATTGTGCTATATAAATAAAGGGGATTGGATTGGATTGTAGACTGCTCGAGGCTTAAGGTGCCCTGCCTTTGATGCTGTATCAGGCTCAGTGTTTTTTGCCCCCGAACTCTCCTTCTATGGTCTGGTGCTGGTCAGGTGGTGTACAGAGGCTGATGAGAGGCTCAGTGAACCGATGGAGCAGACACAATTACACTGTGGCATTTCCTATTTCAAACCCAATTTAATGACAATACTGGAACCAATTTGAAATTGACATTAACAAGAAAAACTTCCTCCCCGCCATGAAAATATACCCACTAAATGAACCTGACTGTGTATTTTAAAGCCTAACTTTTACCTCCACAGTGTATTGACGCTATAACTGTGCTGTAAAACCACAACTACAAGGTAAGTAGTTTTTTAGTTTTTGTAGTTTTTTAGAAGTTACATAAGTAGTTGTTTACTTTTCACTCAGGAAAAAAACAAATGTGAATTGTATTTTGCTGCCTATGCTAAGGCAGTAACCAATCTGGCTTCTCCCTAGAAGAGAGTCCAATGTGAATGTGAATGTTTGACTCAGGAGACCACTCCATTGTTTTAGGTGGACTTCAAAGTCTGATTGGTCTCTCTGGTACTGCTTTCAATTGGTTTACATCTTATCCTACCGATGAGCATGAATTAATGTTTATCGAATGGTATAAATAAATTGTGCAAGCTGCCACATAGTTTCCATAGCTATGTCATTGACACACACCTTTACATTGCTGTGTTTCCTGAAGAATTGAAGTCTTATTAAAAAAATGTTTCAAAGAATCTGAAGCAGTTGACTCTTTCTGTCTCTTCATCTTGTTCTTCATTGGATCAGTGTGCTGGAGCTCAAACGTGCAGATGTGGATCAAATAAGATAGATAGATAGATAGATAGATAGATAGATAGATAGATAGATAGATAGATAGATAGATAGATAGATAGATAGATAGATAGATAGATAGATAGATAGATAGATAGATAGATAGATAGATAGATAGATAGATAGATAGATAGATAGATAGATAGATAGATAGATAGATAGATAGATAGATAGATAGATAGATAGATTACTTTATTCATCCCCGAAGGGAAATTCGGTTGTCACAGCAGTTCGGTATTCAAGTACAATAAAATACAATAGAATAAAATACTTAGGTAGCATAAATAAAAACAACAATACAAAAAAACACAGAATAGAACAAGGACACTTAAGAAGTTAAAAAAAGAACATCGGTTGGTAGGATGGTTGACAAGAGGAAGGTAATTATACTGGTGATATGATGGCAACAGCTATAGTGACTAGACGGCATATAATAATAATAATAATAATAATAGTACAGTATATATTATATATAATATAATATGTAATAATAGATAAACAATATAGAAATAAAATGAAAAATATAAATAAAGTAATTATAAGTAAAATAATATGATATATAATATATAATAATAATAGTAATAATAATAATAATAAATAAGGCTGGTAAGGCTTATATAGTAATAATAGTAATAATACATCGAAATTAATTTTATGCAAGTTAACTTAAATTATAAAGCAGCAAAGAAGTTTCACAATCGGAAAATAAATATCTGTACCACAGGATTTATTTATTAAAAGTAAGTTAGTAATTTAAAGAAGGAAAAAAACTGAGAAACTGAACCTGGAGGAAAAAGGGAGCGTCATTTTCTGAAAACCACACTTCAGAAACTCAATGTGGGTTTTAGTCTGAATCAACTGATCCTGATTGAGACTGAAAAGCACATTGACTTGAGTATGTTGTTTGCTGTTATGCAGGGTAGATCAGAGTTGCAGTTGTTTCAGAACTCCTTATTGGAGAATGAGTTTTTCTGCCGAAGGCCTCACCCTGAGCAGGCTCTGCAGGAGGTGAGGAAGAGGGGAGGGGCTCTGGTCTCTGGAGGACCCAGACCCTGTGTCCCTCTGGCCAGTCATCGGTGAACGAGTAAGATCAGAAGGGTGCTGGGCCTTTTACAGTAGACCACCTATGGTGTCATAGGTTTCCTGACCAATGAACTCATCGCTAGGTGTCACGAACACAAGGCATCCTGGGAGGAAGGCTCTTTCTGTCCCTTGTCAGAGAACCAAAATGGAGGGGAATGCTATTTTGAGAGTTGTATGAGAATGCTGTTGTATTTTAATCCACATCAGTTCAAGTCCACAAATGGACCAAAGATTCACCTGTGGCAAGATCACAACAGGCTACACGCTACACTGTAAAAAAAACAAAAAAAAACCTATAAAAACACTTACTGTCAAATAACAATAAACAACCACTTGCTTCATTATTTTACAGATAATTTCTAAAAAAAAAATATATATGTATAATATATAGTAAATATCCTCCAATATTCTCTAGGGTTGAAATTTGGAATTTGCAAGTATTTCAATTAGTGCCCTATTAAGGGTTAAAGAGGTAAATTGGGCTCTTAATTTACACATTCCAACAAATCCATACTGAAGTCCAGAGATGTGTCTTTAAACTATTTTATTAAACAAAAAAGATAACTGACAACCTTCTGAAATAATAAACAAAAAAGGCTAAACACACCTAATAATAATGTATATTATCCTGATTCCAAAGTAGTTTGGAATCTGTCTAAAATGTGAGTAAACAAGCGTGATGATTTTGCTAATCCTTTTTGAAATATTAACTGAAGCCTGTACAAACAATATATTTATTCAAACTGAATCTTTTTTATTGTAATATGTATATATGTTTGCCAGTGAAAACCATATGTAATTTCTGCCCAATAATATGGTACTGTCATATTACTCTATGTAGTAGTTCAAGGGTTCACCACACGGTGTCACTGTTGTTATTTGGTACCTACTGGCTGTAGATTGAGGTTGAGGAGCCATCACAAAAGCAAAATGCTTTGTCCTGATTCATGTACCTTTTTAATGATGTTTGGTGTTCAACATTAGCTATTTTTTAGCCATTGCAAGTTATTATTTGACTGTGCAGTCTGAAAGGGGCTACAGGTTTGGTTGAAGGTTGAGAACCACTCCCGCCAGATCATTCTTGTCTAATTTTGTTGTCTGAAATAGTAAATTCTGCAGCTGTTTGGAATTGCATTTCAGACTACCTCTAATTGTGGTTTGGATCTGAAATATAAATTTATTTTATGTGGATATTTGCTGTCTTGTCTTTCTAAAATCCATCTGGATACAACCTAGAAAAAGATGGATTTGGGCCTTTCTCTGGGTCTAATCCTGTAAATAATCTGTAACCATACTATTTGTCACTTGTTTTTATATAAGGAATTCTATACTTTCTACTGACTCTCAAACACTATGGTGGTAATGAGATTGTTGTACATGCTATGTATATGTGTTAATCAAAGAGGATCTTTATGGTGCAACTCATGTATGTGTACTTATGTATTTTATGCATATTTGTTGATCTAAATCTTCTGTGTGACCAGGTGTACATTGTTTCACCTTTATAATAAAGTTGTAAAATTAGATTTTGAGTTTGCGATTATGTTTTAGCCACCTTAAATCTTGCACTGTCAAATTATTAGATTTTTAAAAGGAGAATGTGAATATGCAGTGTTTACTTAAAATCCTGATTCCACAGAAAAGTTTGGAGGCTGTGTGAGAAGTAGATGAAGAAGGAATGCATCAAATTCAGCGCATTTTGAGAGTATCAGGGCATTTAAAAATGTTGGACTTTTTCCCAAAAAATTTCGACATGCTATAGTATGACTTTTTTCCTAAATTTTGGACATCTCAAAAAGTGTTTTATTTTTTGCGATTTCGGGAAAAGCCGCCCTCCTACACATATCAACAGGCTATAAGACCATTGTGGGAGTATCGGGACATTTAAAAATGTTGCCACTTTTTCTTCAAAAATTTCGACATGCTATAGACTTTTTTCCTCAATTTTGGATATCTCAAAAGGTGGTGTTTTTTGTGATTTTGGGAAAAGCTACCCTACTACATGTATCGACAAGCTATGATAAGACCATTGTGAGAGTATCGGGGCATTCCAAAATTTTGCGACTTTTTTCCCCAAATTTTGGACATCACAAAATGTGGTGTTTTTTGTGATTTCGGGAAAAGCCGCCCTACTACACACATCAACAGGCAAAAAAAAGGCCATTTTGAGAGTATCGGGGCATTTAAAAATGTTGCGACTTTTCCCCCAAAAAATTTTGACATGCTATAGTATGACTTTTTTTCCTTAATTTTGCACAGCTGAAAAGGTGGTGTTTTTTGTGATTTCGGGAAAAGCCGCCCTACTACACGTATCAACAGGCTATAATAAGATCAATGTGAGAGTATTGGGGCATTCAAAAAATGTGACTTTTTTCCAAAAAAATTCGACATGCTATATAGTATGACTTTTTTTCCTAAATTTTGGCCATCTCAAAACATGTTTTATTTTTTGTGATTTCGGGAAAAGCTACCCTGCTACACATATCAACAGGCTATAATAAGACCATTGTGGGAGTATCGGGGCATTTAAAAATTTTGCGACTTTTTCCCCCAAAAATTTCGACATGCTATAGTATGACTTTTTTCCCCAAAATTTTGCACATCTGAAAAGGTGGTGTTTTTTGTGATTTCGGGAAAAGCCGCCCTACTACATGTATCAACAGGCAATAAGACCACTGTGGGAGTATCGGGGCATTTAAAAATGTTGCCACTTTTTCCTCCAAAATTTTGTGACTTTTTCCCCAAAAATTTCGACATGCTATAGTATGACTTTTTAACCTAAATTTTGGATATCTCAAAAAGTGGTGTTTTTTTGTGATTTCGGGAAAAGCTACCCTACTACATGCTACACAAGCTATAATAATAAGCTATAATAAGACTATTGTGAGAGTATCGGGGCATTACATTTTTTTTTTACTTTTTCCCAAAGAAATACAACATACTATTTGTGTCTTGTGTGATTAGCGTGACAATTTTAGTAATTTTGTGTCTTTTTTTAGTAATTTTGTGTCTTTTTTAAGTAATTTTGTGTCTTTTTTTAGTAATTTTGTGTATTTTTCTGGTCATTTTGTGTCTTTTGTAGTCCTTTAGTCCAACATAAAATGAGATTTTGAATCTTTTTTTTACTTTCAAAACACTATAATGCTCAATTAAGAGTTTGAAATGTTGTAAATGTGAACAAAGGTGTCAAATATAACATAAGAGGGTTACATCCAGTTCTATCATTTTATACTAAATATATTTGAGCTTGTCTCCAGTTTTACTTGGTATATCATCATCAAACTGAAACTGGCCTCATGGAGTGTACAGCCAGACCATATTTTGACTTTTTTTTTTTTTTTTTTTTTTTACATACTGTAACATTGTTTTCCATTTTTGGACATGCTATTATTGGCGTTTTTTTTTAAAGGCAAAGAAAGCCATATAAAAAGAATGCCATAAAAATGATAAACTAAAAAAGAATCATAAAATATCATGGCACAGAAAATGATAAAAATGTAAAAAAAATATAGCATGCCATAAAAATGTGAAAAAAGATCAAAACTATAAATTAAGTATTAATTAAAAATGAAAATGAATAGCATGACATGATGAATTATTTTTACATTTATATTGTATGTCATGAACAGTATTTCATAAGAATAACTGTCCCCCGCCCACAATGTACAACTCAGAAACATTTAAAATCACCTCTGGATTCACATTTATTGAAGAAATAATCTTGCAGGTCTGAATTACACAGCAACATGTTGCAGTATATTTACACAACTGAGTTTTAATTAAAAGCACATCTAACTCTTTTGAATCTCTATTTTATGTTAACCCTTTAGTACTGGCCAATAAACAATACATTTAAGAATTTAATACAACTGAAGCATCAACATTCATGTTTGTCAGTCATCTGCATTTATTGGGAGGAAAGACAGATACAGATGAAAAGAATGTAGGTTCTGCAAGAGGTTTATTTTCTCCATATATTTTACAAATAGAAGCACAAATGTTCATAGACTCTCGACAACATGTCTGAAGTACTTTGAAGAGCTATAGATAATGGAAACGAAGATCTCGCCCGTTTATCTGCAAAGAAAGAAGAAAAAAAAAAAGGTAAGATTGCTGAACATAAACAGCCCGTTTGAGTTGAGTTGGCTGGGGAGATATACTACAAGCTAAAGGGCATCTGGACTATTTTATCAAAGAATTTCTACACAAGAAGCACATCAAACTAGCCCAGAATCTAACATTACAGACTTCTCTACAGTGTTACCTCCTCTGTTAAAACAAGCCTCAGTTCCTGAGTTCAGCAAAGGGTGAGGAGGAGGAGCAGAGTAGGTCAGAGAGGAGAATTAGTCACCGAGAATGTGATAACGAGGTATATGTGTACTGAAAACACCTACAATAAGCACCAATTCAAAGTATATCATTGCATTACATGTAAAGGAGTGAGAATATGGAACAACTGCAGCGATGGAATGAAATCATGCACAACAACTGTTAAGATAAAAAGGCTTATGAAAAATGATGTGCTAAAAAAGTATAGGTTGCAAACTGGATGAGGACGTTCTTGAAACTGCCTTCAGTGTTTTGTTTTGTTGTTTGTTTTCTTTGCGGGAGTAATAGAAATACTCAGATCTAATTTGTTTGATATACTATGGTTGACTGATAAGAAAATAAATAAATAATACATATTTATTTGACATTAAGTGGCTATATATATATATATATATAAATATACATATATATATTTATTTATTTTTATTTTTGGACCAAAATGATAAAAGGAAATGCGTAGTGAATATTAGGTTATAGGGTTCTTGTTTCTATCTTATTACTTAGACGGGTCAGATGCATGTATATGTATAGGGCTATATATACTGTATGTGTGTATATGTATAGGGCTATATATACTGTATGTGTGTGTATGTATAGGGCTATATATACTGTATGTGTGTATATGTATAGGGCTATATATACTGTATGTGTGTGTATATGTATAGGGCTATATATACTGTATGTGTGTATATGTATAGGGCTATATATACTGTATGTGTGTGTATATGTATAGGGCTATATATACTGTATGTGTGTATATGTATAGGGCTATATATACTGTATGTGTGTATATGTATAGGGCTATATATACTGTATGTGTGTATATGTATAGGGCTATATTTACTGTATGTGTGTATATGTATAGGGCTATATATACTGTATGTGTGTATATGTATAGGGCTATATATACTGTATGTGTGTACATGTATAGGGCTATATATACTGTATGTGTATATGTATAGGGCTATATATACTGTATGTGTGTATATGTATAGGGCTATATATACTGTATGTGTGTATATGTATAGGGTTATATATACTGTATGTGTGTATATGTATAGGGCTATATATACTGTATGTGTGTACATGTATAGGGCTATATATACTGTATGTGTGTATATGTATAGGGCTATATATACTGTATGTTTGTACATGTATAAGGCTATATATACTGTATGTGTATATGTATAGGGCTATATATACTGTATGTGTGTATATGTATAGGGCTATATATACTGTATGTGTGTATATGTATAGGGCTATATATACTGTATGTTTGTACATGTATAGGGCTATATATACTGTATGTGTATATGTATAGGGCTATATATACTGTATGTGTGTATATGTATAGGGCTATATATACTGTATGTGTGTATATGTATAGGGCTATATATACTGTGTGTATATGTATAGGGCTATATATACTGTATGTGTATATGTATAGGGCTATATATACTGTATGTGTGTATGTATAGGGCTATATATACTGTATGTGTGTATATGTATAGGGCCATATATATTGTATGTGTGTATATGTTTATGTACATCTGTTTAATGGTGCCTATGTGAGTTTGTGTATGTAGATGTATATGCATCTAGCCTACGCTGTTGTAGTTTATGTTGGGGGTTTTTCGGTTCGAAAAGAAGAATTAATAAAATGGAAAAAAACAAACAACTTTTGGACATTTTATGCACAGGTGAGACAATCTTTTTGCAGGAGAGAAACAGATGGGAGTCTCAAAAGGTCAGAAAGGTTCGTAGAGTCCTGGAGGAATATAATCTAGTAGGACAGAGTGAAAGAAAAGACTTACAGAGCAGCAGCTCCAGAGATGATCTCGATGAGCTCCTTGGTGATGACGGCCTGTCTGGTGCGGTTGAAGGTGAGGGTCAGCATCTCAATCATCTCAGCTGAAGGGAGGGTCCAGAAATATGTCAGTCAATGTGAAAAATGTAAAACATAAATCATGCAAGAGGAAAAAAAACGTGAGATGACTCAGCACTGAGGTGAACGTGAACCAATAGTGACTATATGGAGTCTGATGAACTTTTTCTACAAGGTGCAGCTGGTTCCTGCATTATTACATCGAAACAATTAAGTCAATTAATTGAGTAGCAAGGTGATAATAGTTTAGGACTTTTCATTAGTTTTAATTTCGTTGTGATTTTTTTGTTTTCAAATTCAGTTAGTTTTAATTAGTTTAGATCCAAAATAAGTTTTGGATCAAATTAAACTCAGTAATTCATGCTAGCAAGGTTTGATACAGTAAGATAGTTTCTCTCAAATCAATAATCTTGTATTTCTGTGTGTTTTATAATTGTTATTGCAACTTTCAGTTTGCAAACTGAAGCTTTATTATCCAACTTAATTCTCAGCTCATTGGCTTATTGACGTACGGCCGCAGAACTGAATGATCGGCCGTGTTTCACTTCAGTGATAATGACAAAAAATACACAGATCGCTTAAAACAAATTAATCGATCATCGATTAATTATTCCCATCCCTTTTTATTATATTGCAGTGAAAAATAAGGCCACAGCGAGTAGCTGCTTTTTCCTTAAGATAAGCTACTAGAATACTGTTTTTAAAGACACCTCAACCCTTCAGATAATCAAGCTCTAGGTGAAACTTTGCAATAGCACAAATTATGCAAAAATATAGGGAGATGCCACATACCAGCACCAAGGTTATAATAGTTTCGGATTTTTCATTAGTTTTAGTTTTAATTTCATTGTGAATTTTTGCTTTCAAATTCACTTAGTTTTAATTCGTTTTTAGAGTGAGTTTGCTAGTTTTAGTTTAGTTTTTGAAAATGCTTAGTTTTAGTTTACATTAGTTTTAGTTTTTTTTGTAATGGGCTATGTGTTGGGTGCAAGATTCAAAGAGGTCATAATACATTTTGCCTTTATTTCCTTTGGTTAATCCATCTTAGCCCCAATACGGTTATTAACTCTTACAAACAAACATATTTACCATGTGTTCCTGCATGTTCAAATAGAAACAGTGGATTATGTATGAAAAAAGCTGACAAAGACGAAAACTAGGGACATTTTCATTCTAATTTTAGTTAGTTTTGTAACCACACAATACAGTTTCAGTTAGTTATCGTTTTTTTTAAAACTCGTTATTTTTATTTCAGTTAACAAAAATGTTTTTTCAATTCTAGTTCTCGTTATTTTGTGAGTTTTCGCTAACTATAATAACCTTGATCAGCACGTCCTTTTCTTAAGATATCATCATCAGCCCGGTAAAAAAAAAAGAAGAAGTCTTACTGGCGTTCTTGGTGGCGTTCTCCATGGCGGTCATCCTGGCGCTCTGCTCGGCGGTGGTGGACTCCTTGAAGGCCAGGTAGATGACGTTGACCAGAGCGAACTCCTGGTAGTTCCTCAGCACGTCAGCATCGATGTCATCATAGATGCTCATGGCCTCTGTTTGTTGGTGAGAGGGACACATTTATACCACGGGAGTTAGGGCTGGGCCATACGGCCGAAAAGAACATCACAATATTTCAGGGTATTTTTGCATTAACGATATTCAAATTGCCAGTCTCATCAGTTGCCAAATACAACATTTTTTACTTTTGTCTCTTGAGTAGGGGTGTGCCATATCGTATTGTTCACGATTATACCGGTATTTTTTTTTTTATGGGTAAAAAAAAAAGCATATCATGATATTGGCAACATTCCTACTTCTTGACGTAGTGGCGTAAGGATTTCCCATTAATGACCTAGACTGTGGCGGCCCGCTGTAGTCAATACAGTTAGTTAATTTTCGTTTTTTTAAAAACTCGTTTTAATTTTTATTTCAGTTAACCCATTGACGCCGGGAAAGCATTCCCGCATTTCTACCATTAAAACCAGGAGCGCTGTTGCGTCACTCTACAATTAAGGCCGGGACAGCGGATATGTCATTTTGTAGTATTTGTATTTTTTTCCACCTATTTTCGGTCTCTTGGCCAAAGAAATGCATCAGAATCACGATCAGAATAAGATTTGGGACCATCTGGAGGTAATAATAATAATAATATTATTAATAATATATTAATATTGATAATAATAATAATAATTGATTGTGATGATGATATAAGAAATCATGACTGTTTATGTCTTATATTACTTTATGCGTCGTTGAGTACCCTGAAAAGTACAATATATAAAATGTATTATTGTTATTTATTATTATTATTATTAATATGATATATATATTTTTTTATTACAGTAGGCTAATGAGAACTATGTCTATTTCTTCCAATGGTCATATCATGTTTGCATCTTGCTAATGGGCATGTATTAGTATTATGCATAGGATTTTTTATTCAGACAAATGTAACATTTGCTGAGTTTGTTGATTTTTTAAAAAACTTTATTGAAGGTTTGGACAAATAAACTCAACTTCGTATAAAAGCCACGGGTATAAGCTCTCAAATACTTTTTGCATTTCATTTCTATCTGCTACAGAGGCTGAAAAATCTTCTGTTGAATTTCCAGAAAAACTTCAGGTTTTAGGGGGTTCTTTCAAAACCAAGGTTTTACAGGCATGTTTTTCCAGGCGTTTTAGGCCTTAATGGGTTAACAAAAATGTTTTTTCAATTCTATTTGTCGTTATTTCGTTAGTTTTCGTTAACTATAATAACCTTGGCCTCCTGTAAGCGATTAAAACCTGACAAAGTGTCCATTATCAGCAATTAATGGACTGATAATGGACACCTAGAAGGACATTAACCATTGTGAAATCCAAATCTTTAGTACTCACGTTAGGGGTGTGCCATATCGTATCGTTCACGATTACACCGGTATATTTTTTTTTTTAATGGGTAAAAAAAATGCATATCATGATATTGGCAACATTCCTACTTCTTGACGTAGTGGTGTAAGGATTTCCATTAATGACCTAGACCAGGGGTGGGCAATTAATTTTCCCAAGGGGCCACATGACCAATACCACGAAGGTTGCAGGGGCCGGACCAAAACTCTGAACTAAATTCTGCTCAATATTAATGTAATCGCTTTATAAAATACAGTAAATTATCTGGTTTTGAGCTGCTACTGATAGGAATACATGTTATGATAAGACTGTTAATGTGGAGTAAATCAAGTAAAAAGTAGTAAATACTCCAATCACTATATCACTTTAACATTTATTTTAAACACAACTGTAAATTACCTTTAGCAAGGTTCCTATTGGTGTTTTTGTATTATATAGCTTGTTTTTCATGTTTGTACATTTTCTAGGTATTTTACAATGTTGTGGTGCTTTTATTTTGAAATGGTGCCGCCCAGTGTGAAACAGGTGCTTTAATTTTGAAAGGCAGTGACAGGAAATAACAGGTGGAACGGTTAAATGAAAAAACGAACGGTAAATAATAACGAGTGCGTAGTAATTCATATAAAGTTGATATAAAGTATGAAAAAGGCTTCTATAGTGGCTGACTGACAGGACACAAGGTTTGTTAAAGTTTATTTTCTTCCGTCATATTAGTGGCTATATTTGTTGTCTTAACTATAGTAAAAGTGCTTTTTAGCTCTAGTGCTAATGCTAATGTTTGCTATTTTTTTCAAAATAAAAGCACTGCGGTTATATTGATTTCTAATTTCTGGGTAACCTCACGCGGGTCGGACAAGGACAGCCAACGGGCCGGATGTGGCCCGCGGGCCGCCCAATGCCCAGGTCTGACCTAGACTGCAGCGGCCCGCTATAGTCTCATGTGCTGCGCTAACGTCACATTTCAAGCTACTGAAAGTATATATACACTATTCATAATATCAAGTTATTTTGCGTTTTGTTTCTGCTCAGCAGAGTGTCCGTCACCCAAAACAAACATTACCTGCGTTAGCCACAGCGTCGTCGGAAAACAAAGGCTTCTTGTCCGTCTTGTATGAGATCACAGAGCTGCAGCAGAGAAAAAGGACATTTATTCTTTACAATCAACAGTTTTACCCGTTAAAGTTTCCAGTCAGTCAGTCTCTCAGCTCATGCAACTTGCAATATTTTTGCACAGATATATATATATATAAAAAATAAAAAAAAACCCTGAATGTCTCGTACTTGAATCTGTTGAAGAAGACGGTGCCCTGGTCATATTCGTATCCAGAGTTGAGCAGCTCGGTGGCAACGATTGAAGCGTCGCTGAAGGTGGGAGGCTTACGGCCGACTTCCTTACAGTTCAGCATGATGTGCTGTCCATGAGTTCTGATGAGAAACAGAGTATTTTAGCAAAGAAAAACAACCATCACACTTCATTCTATGATTTATGCCTAGAATTCCAGTAAAAAAAAACAAATTTTTGCCGTGTCATGCCATTAACCCCATTTTAATTCAAATAGTTTTGATGATAAATGTGTCATGAATCTGCTTTCTGCAGGGTGAAGTGTTCATTTGCTCTCATTTATAGACCAGACGGTGATATCTTGGAACAAAAGGAACATTTAGACATTAAAAAGGGTTTAATTCCGCCTCTTATTTTTCCAAAAAACCTGTTGTCCCAAGTGAAGCATGCAGAGTTTCCCTGTTGTCAGCTTTAACGTGACCAGAGCCAACAAAGCAACTAGAGCAATTAAATAATTTCAATAATATAAAAAAAAAATTCAGCTTGATGAAATGATTGCTAAAACTTTAAAAAGCTTCAATGGATGCAGCCATTACCAACACTGACAACAGGGAAACTACAATTCACCTAGATCAATCACACTTTATTTGTACAGCACCTTTCATATAAGTTAACTCTAGCACAAAGTGCTTCATATAACACAACAAAAATATGAAATAGTTATTATAAAACCCAGTAAAAGACTAATCATGTACTGTATTTATTTATTTTTTAGTTTAGACAGATATACAAATAAATAAAGCTCTATTACAAGCTAGACTAAAACAGTAAAAGTCAATAAATAAATAAATAGAAAGGGAACACTATAATTATTTATCTTGTTTTTAAAGTTAATTTCTTATTTTAAGCGTTCAACATGCTTATTTCTAGATTTAACAATCTTAATTCAAGCCATCTTGTCAAGTGAAATTATTTATCCATGCAGCAAGATTATTTCCATCAGATTTAGTGTTTTTATCTTGTTTTTAGACACCTTTTTTGTAGTGTACATGCATTTGAGCATGAAATATGTTAAGTTACTGCACTGTCAACATATTTAAAATTGCAGTTTCATCATATCTGGTTAAGTGCACGCTCCTATATGTGGCCCTGTGGTAGTGAACATGAAAAACTGTGGCCCCCTGCAGCATTTAAGTTGCCCATCCCTGATCTAGATGGATATAGTCAGATTGCAAGAGAAATACAGTAAGAATTTCAAGCATTTACAAGCACTTTATCCAAAATCCAAACACTTTTTAAACCTTGGAAATACAACATTTAAATTCAAGCATTTTCAAGGATCTCAAGAACCCGTACCAGCCCTGTAATAAGCATGTGTACCTGTGCAGCAGGCCTCTCAGCTTGTCTCCAACATTGACCACCATGACCTCCTTGCCAGCCTCGGTCAGGTGGGCGATCTCCGCCTTAATGGCCTTGGCCACGGAGGAGTGGATGGCTCCACAGAGGCCACGGTCAGAAGTCACTCCGACCAGCAAATGCTTGCCGCCCTTTTCCTCCGCCGCTTTGATGTCGGCCTTCTCGTACAGGGCTGGGGAGCAGAGAGGAGACTTAGTGCACGGTCAAGACTAAAATCCAAACACGTCGTAAGAGAGACAACATGCAGGGTTTGTACACTTTTTCAGTGGTCAAATTCAAGCACTTTCAAGGTCCATTTTCAAGCTTTTCCAGTACCTTTCAACGGTTGTAAATGGCATGTTTTAGATGAGTACTTCGATACTAAAAGGGGTAGTTTCACTTAACCATACCACCAGCAATGGTATTACACTTTTAACAACTAAAAGTAGTTTTCTAATCTCATAAAACATACTGGTATGGGAATCTTGAGGCTAGGAGCAAAAGGAAGCTCACAAAAATCATCAACCAGCAGCTGGTGGAACTAAACACGACCCAAACTAGGAGGAAAGACCCACAAATAGGCTACTTCAGGAGCCCTCACATCCACTAGGAATTATAAGAACTCCCTTCAGTAAGAAGATACAGGGTAGAGCAACAAGAAACATCTCAGAAACAAGAAGACGCAGGCGAGACCCAGATAGGCTATAGGCTATTCAGTTTATATATTTTTTTCCATTGGAAATGTGGAATAGGATGTACTCAACGATACTATCATTTATCGTGATCGTTTCTGGGAAAATATATCCTCCTAAAAAATGTGTTATTGTGACAGGCCTGAACAGAAGTCACATAAAAAACAGAAGGTACGTAAAAAAAATGAGGCCAAGTCAAAAATTGAAGGTACAAAAAAAAAAAGGAAGTTACGTTAAAAAACATAAGCTACGTTAAAAAAAAAAAAAAACAGAAGGTACGTAACAAAAAGAAAATACAGTAACAATTTCAAGCATTTACAAGCACTTTATCCAAAATCCAAGCACTTTTCAAACCTTGAAATTCAACATTAAAATTCAAGCATTTTCAAGGATTTCAAGCCCCCGTATGAACCCTGGACATGGAGATCTTACCCAGAGCTCCGGTGCCGTAGACTCTGGCCGGCTTCAGCTGCCTCTCAGCACGAGCATACTTAGCAGAAGCCACCATCTTCATGGATTTGGTGATTTTCTGGATGTTGGTGATGGACTTCAACCGAATGGTGACTGAAGACAAGAGATGATGTTACTCAGCCTGACACTGACTGGAATAATAGAATCGTCTGCAGGGCTCAAAATAGCATGTGCATATAAAAAATTATTTGGCCACCCTTTTTTTCTTCAATTTCTTGTTCATTTTAATGCCTGGTACAACTAAAGGTACATTTGTTTGGACAAATATAATGATAACAAAAATAGCTGTTCAGAGTTTAATTTAAGAGCTGATATCTAGACATTTTCCATGGTTTTCTTGATAATGATTTTGGTTGTTATCTTTTTTTAATACTTTATTGCAAGGCTTCTTACTTTCACAAACATAATCAGTCATTTTGTTTTCTTTACAATATTGCACCTTGCATTTTTTTCCCTTTTTTCCAAGGTATATATTCAGAAAGTCAATAACAAAACATAGGGTAAACAGACAAACATATATACAAGGCAAGCTGGTATTCCCCAAATGAGGATCTCCAAGAAAACGAATAAACTGTAATTTTGGTTTGAGGAATAAATAAATAACATTTTATAATATTTTTCATAATAAAACAAAACAATGAATGAACAAATAAATACATTAAAATAAAAATGTTGCATGTAAAACCACTTGGTGCACAGACACAGAAGTAAATATTTAATGCCCTGAACAGCACTTTAAACTACATTAATCTGGAAACTGATCTTTTCTTTTTCCTGGCAATGGGCACACTTTGTTTATTATCAACAACATTGTGTGATTCACCAGGATATAAAAGGTAAAAAAAGCATAAAAGCATTATTTCTTTGAATTAGACTTAAAATCATTTGTTCTCCAGTTGCCTGCAGGATCACCTTCAACCAAAATAGACCACAGTGGTCATGATCTTGTTAAGATCTTTGTAAATATCAACTAGTGCCCTGCAGGGAAAACGATGCACATGGTTTATAAATGACATTAAATCAATGTTTTACAGCTTTTGCATGCATTTAAATGCAGTTAAATCTAACATTTAGCTGATAATGTATCACATTTTGACAGACTCTATTAAAATGGTGAATCTGGCATCTTGTAAGTGTCAGTTATAGTCCTTAACATGATGTTATGTTAATGTTTCTGCACTTTAAGAGAGAAGTACACAAAAGTACTTACTGTAATTAAGTATTAATTATTATTATTATTATTATTATTATTGCCATTATTATTATTATTATTATTATTATAAGTTTTATTATTATAATATTACAATACTACTACTACTACTAATAATAATAATAATAATAACAATAATAATAAATAATAATAATATATTATTATTTATTATTATTCCTCAGAGTTAATTGGCTTTTTGTTAATACACAAAAGTACTTACTGTCCTTCAGGGTAGCCATGTTCCTGACCTGCCCACTGTGAACACAAATAGTACATGTGCACTTTAGCTGGAAGCATTATAAACATGTGACAGCATTAATAACATAGTCCGGTATTAACAGAAGCTTGTAGTTTATTGTAAACACACATATTTATCATGAAAACTGAACTTTCTGGTGCTGTAGGTTACCCAGCATCAGTTAGCTTAGCACTGGTGATTCCTGCACAAACTAACACAGTTAGCCCTGGCTTAAAGACATCACTGATACGGTGTTAGATAATGTATTTAATTCCATAATAAATTAGTGAAATGTTTGCACTATTCGCTAACTTTTCGCACAATGTCAGGAGGCTCCAGTTAGCAGCACACCGGCTGTCATTCATTAGCTGCGGCCTCCACGTTAGCACGTCCTTGCGTCCAATAACTTGCGAATAACAGGCTAGAAGTTACACACTGACTCTAATCACATATCGCATTAAGTGCATATAAAGGAGATTGAAGTGAAGGCTGTTGTGAAAGAGTTTGGTTAGTTTTGGTTTTACCATTGTGGGACGAAAACCAACGCGCTGGTCCTGGCGAACATGGTTACTGCTATGAAGGTCAGACACGCAGGACTGCGCAGGCGCAAACTGACGGCAAAATGGAGGGAGTGATGCCTTCATAGACTGCAAGAATTATCGTAAAGAAGATTTTTAACGTTTGACACAATACTTACACTTTTTATTTATTTTTTATTTTTTTTCGACCGCAACCGGCGGCGAGGAACCTATTGAAATTGAAGGAAGTACTATTATTATTATTATTATTATTACTATTGTTATTATTATTATTATTACCGAGCACTGGCCCCTACAGCTATGCAATAGCCTTTTTTATTTTTTTATTTTCGTGATTAAATCTTTACTTTTGATTAATGATTAATGCAAACTATATGTCAAAATTTCCCTTCTTGTATTTACGTTATTAATTAATTAATCTATTATTGTTTACTGTTGAAAAACCTTTTTATATTATTTTTTTATTGGCCGTAAACTAGCGTAAGCGACATTCCTCACCTGGATGTTCTAAAGTACAGCAGCACAGCGAGTTCCTGAACGCAACTGCAGTTAACGCGTGTTTTCACCAACCAACGCGGGATTGTGACGTTCACCACGCGGAAACTGTTTATGTAGCAGCTTGTTTTCGGGTTTAGCAGCGATTAAGAGCTGATTTTTCTCCTTTAAAACGTTTTAATAAGTAAATATCGGGATGGGGAAAGCGGATTTTCTCTCCCCTAAGGCGATAGCCAATCGGATAAAATCTAAAGGTCTCCAGAAGTTGAGGTGGTATTGTCAGATGTGTCAGAAACAATGTCGAGATGAGGTGAGAGGCTCGTTAAAATCGTCTTATTTGGTTAAAAAAATGTTAGTTACAGGTGATATTTTAACTATGTTTCTCTTTCCAGAATGGCTTTAAGTGTCACTGCATGTCGGAGTCCCACCAGAGGCAGCTGCTGCTCGCCTCAGAGGACCCCAACAAGTTCATGGACTATTTCTCCGAGTAAGTGCATTGATTTCACCTAAAATAAGTTTGTTAGCTGTAACTTTAGTTTATTCTGGTTGCAGGTTTGTTTACTTAATAATGTCAGCAACACAATGTTTGACAAACAGCAGGTTTTACCTACTATTATAAGCCCAATGAATAGAAATAAACCTAATTTCTGCTCCTTTTTTTTAGTTATTAAGGATTTTTTTTCAGATTATTCAGAGTTAAAAGGTAGTTTCTCTTTGAAAGGTTGCACTATAATCGTTTTATATTATCCAGTGGTGGAGTGGTCGGACGATACGGTTTTTAAGGCCGATGCCGATACCGATTATTTTGACATCAGTCTTAACCGATCCCCGATATGTGCTGCTGATAAAAATGACACAATGATAACAAATGTTAGTCTCAATTTAAACAAAAAAAAAGAAACATTCATGAACAAAACAAATATTCTTCTGCACATCTTCCTTTCCTTTTCGTATGTTGTTATAGGCTCAGATGAGTCAACATATTTGAAGTGTTTTTCTTTATCGGCGGATGCGGAAACAAGTAAAAAACGCAAATATCAACCGGCAGATGTTTTGGTCTACCTCAGTACTGCAGTAAAAGTACTAATATCACAATGCGAAATTACTCCACTGCAAGTAAAAGTCCTGCATTAAAAAAAGTAAAAGTATCAGCATTAAAATGTGTCTAAAGTATCAAAAGTAAAAGTACTTGCTATGCAGATTGGACCCACTCAGATCGTTTTATATATTATATTATATTATATTAGGGCTGCAACGATTATTTTCATTATCGATTAATCTGTCGATTATTTAAACGATTAATCGATTAGTTGTTTGGTCAATAAAATGTTGAAAAATATCAATCAGTGTTTCCCAAACCACAAGACGACGTCCTCAAATCTCTTGTTTTGTCCACAAACCAAAGAGAAATTCAGTTTATTGTCATAAAGGAACAAAGAAACCAGAAATATTCACATCGAAGAAGCTGAAATTAGAGAATTTGGACTTACTGTCTTTAAAAAAAACTGCTCAAACCAATTATTCGATTATCAAAATAGTTGACGATTAATTTAATATTTGATTATTGTCCGATTAATCGAATAATTGTTGCAGCTCTAAAAAATATTATTATTGATGCATTTATATAAGCAGTGTTTTAATTTTATAAAGACAGAGCTCATTTTAACGACTTAATATACTGTTATGATGTTTAATTTAATAAATCACTTTAAATCTGTCATGTTTTTCATGTTAAATCTCGCCCTGAAAAGTAAATAAAGCTGTCAGCTAAATGTTTAATTTATCTGCACTTTATTTAAATTCCTGCAATGTTTAATTACCCAGTTAAAGTCTAATTTCTCTGCAAATGGTTAATATTTTTAGCCAAAATTTTAATTTAAACTCTGCTTTATCATAGGTTAATTATTTATAAGTTAAGTTTTAATTTGTTTGTATGTTTAGTGTATGTTGTTAGTTGTAAACTACGGATGGTTGGAGTTCATTCTTGTTTCCTTTTTTCCTCCAGTGAGTTCAAAAGTGACTTTGTGGAGCTGCTCAGAAGACGTTTTGGTGAGTTAGAGATCATCCAGATGTTTACCAGCAGCTCTGATTAAGTAATAAAACTGATATGTGCAATTAGGGCTATATCGATATAAAAAATATATCGATATATCGCCAAAGTTTACAATGGTAAAAATGTGGGTTCTCAAGAAAAAGGTTGGGAACCACTGGTATACACAGCAAAATCTGTAGTGTTGTTTTTTCAGTGTTAATAATTTGATGATTTTGGAGTTGTTTTAACATTGTAGTGATCAAAAAGCTTCTGCCAGCGTTGTTACATGTTAACACCTGAGTTAGATTCACTTCAGCTGGAGTTGATTTTCAGATTTTGTGACTTGTATGTTCGGCTAAAGACAGAATGCACTTTTTAATGTATCGTAAAACAAAACAATGAATGTTAATTATCACACTAGTGAAAGGAAATAACATGATTTTAGGGTTAAAAATACACTTTAATGTGTCAAAGTAACACAATGTATGTTAAAAATGAACACTCAAAGTGAAAAGGAATAACACGATTTGGAGTTGAAAGTGCACTTATGTAGTGTCATAAACTTTAAATTTAACACTATTAAAGAGTTAAAATATTAACACTTTTCAAAGTGTAATTTTAACTCAGAAAGTAAAAAGTAAAAAGAAAGAATTTTAACTGTATAAACTCAGAAAAAGTGGTTAATTTAACACTCTGTGAGTTGAATTAACACTCCCGATTTTGCTGTGTAATTGACTATATCATGACATTAAAGGGCTATTTGATTGATTTGATTTGATGATTCCGTTTGTTTTTGTTTGTTTGTTTGTTTGTCTGCAGGGACGAAGCGAGTGCACAACAACATCGTCTACAATGAATACATCAGCGACAGAGAGCACGTCCACATGAACTCCACACAGTGGGAGACGCTCACCGACTTCACCAAGTGGCTGGGCAGAGAGGGTGAACTACAACTACACACTGACAACAAAACCTCACACAACACAAGCAAAACTCTGTACATCTCTTGCAAAATCAAACAATTCAAAACCCTTTTTTGCTTCAATGCATTACATACCATTTACTCAAGTTCTGTACTTAAGTGTAATTTTGAGCTACTTGTACTTTATTTGAGTATTTCCATTTTATGAAACTTTATACTTCTACATCACTACATTTTGGGTTAGGGTCACTTTCCAGATCGAAATTTAACACAAAAAAAAAAGAATATTTTTAAGTGGTTACGCATGTTAATTAATTAAACCACACAATTTTAGAGTGTTTTTTGGTATTTTTAGAGTATTTTAAGTGGTTAAAATGAGCCCTACCTGGACAGCAGTAAAATGCTGCTTGCATAAATGCATCACTAATAATAATAATCTAATAATATATTATTAGATTTATTATAGAAAACTTGCGGCCCGCGGGCCAATTGGGCCCTCGTGACGATATTTTGTGGCCCCCACCTTGATATGAAAGTTTAATGTGAGTTTTATATGAATGGCACTTTACCGTGTTGTGTGTGTTTAAAAATCAAATTACTTTTTTTGGTAATTTTGTGTCTTTTTTAATAATTTTGTCTTTTTTAGTAATTTGTGTCGTTTTTTGGTAATTTTGTGTCTTTTTCGGTAATTTTGTGTCTTTTTTGTTAATTTTGTGTTTTTTATAATAATTTTGTGTCTTTTTTAGTTATTTTGTGTACTTTTTTGGATCATGTTGTGTCTTTTTTTTAAATCATTTTGTGTCTTTTTTAAAATAATTTTGTGTCTTTTTTTGGTAATTCTGTGTCTTTTTAAAAAAAAAGGATTTTTTTTTTTTTCTGTCATTTTGTGTCTTTTTTTTTTTAGTCATGTCTTTTTTTGCTCATTTTGATACTGCCTCCAGGTAATTAGAGTTTGAGACCCCTGCTTTTGACCCTTGTTGTGCATCAAAGGGTTAATCGAGAATAAATGAAATGTTTGATAATAATAATAATAAGTTGCTGATTGTTCCTGCCAGGTTTGTGTAAAGTGGACGAGACCCCTAAAGGCTGGTACGTCCAGTACATCGACCGCGACCCGGAGACCATCCGGCGCCAAGAGGAGCAGGCGAGGAAGAAGAAGCAGGAGCTGGACGACGAGGAGAGGAGCGCCAAGTTCATCGAGGAGCAGGTCCGCAGGGGCCGCGACGGCAAGGAGGTCGACGTGAGTATCAGAGAGAGACGAGCTCATGGATTAAAGTTACCAAAAAAGACACAAAATTAATAAAAAAAGACACAAAATGACCCAAAAAAGACACAAAATGACCAAAAAAAGACACAAAATGACCAAAAAAGACACAAAATGACCAAAAAAAGACACAAAATGATTTGAAAAAAGACACAAAATGACCAAGAAAATACACAAAATTACTAAAAAAGATACAAAATCATTACAAAGAGACACAAAATTACCAAAAAAAGACACAAAATTACGAAGAAAAAAAAGGACACAAAATTACCCCCCAAAAAGACACAAAATTACCGAAAAAAGACACAAAATTACCATGTTACCAACTGTTGCAAAACAAAAGCAGCATGGCTAATTATGCACAGCGTCTCTGATGACATGAAACATCGTGATGGTGAATTTTAACTTTAATCCATGCAAGCTTCAGGGTCCCACAGTCTGATAAAAACACTGATGTCGTGTTCTGGATTTTACTCTGCAGGAAACTCCAGTTTACACAGAGCTGAAACGAGAGAGCGAAGAGGAAAAAGGTCAGTTTTTTTACTTGTAATCAGTCATATTTTTTATGCATTTATTTCCACTCACCCTCACGTGTTCCTCTGCAGTCGCTTTCAACCTGGGAGCCTCTTCGTCTGTCGCCGGTCCGTCCAAATCCAGGTACAAACGTCTTGTTGCTAATTCTACTTCCAAGCAACTACAGGTGCATCTCAATAAACTAGAGCAGGGAGGGGCAACTTAAATGCTGGAGGGGGCCACAGTTTTTCATCAACACTAGCACAGGGCCACATATAGGGCCGTGCACTTAACCAGATATGATGAAACTGTAATTTTAAATATGTTTACAGTGCAGTAACTTAACATATTTTATGCTAAAATGCATGTATAACAGTGTAAATAGGAATACAAAAGGTTTGAAGCAAATAAAAAACTGTGATTTCTTTTTTTTTTCAGTGCAAGAACAGCAGACCAACATTAATTGCAAGAAGTAATTTTGTGCATTTTTACACCGCACTTTTAAGATTTCATGCTCAAATGCATGTAGTTGTACTGAGGGCCACTTCAAGTGAGGGTGCGGGCTGTATGCGGCCCCTGGGCCTCCAGTTGCCCATCCCTGGTTTAGAATATCATAAAAAAAGTTTATTTATGTCAGTAATTCAATTCAAAAAGTGGAAATGTCACATTATATAGATCCATTACACACAGAATGAAACATTTCATGTCTTAATTTATTTAATTTCTTCTAATAATAATGATTATGGCTTACATTTAATGAAGACCTAAAATTCAGTGTCTCAAAAAAATGTAATATAGAAAAAAAAAAAATATGGAAATGTTGGCCTCTGAAAAGTATGTCCATCTATATGACTCAATACTTGGTTGGAGCTGTTTGACTTGAACTACTGGAAATGAACTTTTCCATAATATTCTAACGTATTAAGATGTATCTGTATAATTTACTGTGATTATGTTAAAAACTGTGCGTCAGTGACAAATAAGGGTTGGCAAGATGTCAAAAGAATGATAAATATTAAATACTTCATCCACCTACAGTGTATTTAAGTGGACTTATACATATAATTACTTTATTTTAAAAAACATTAAATTATTAGTTTTTTTGAGTATTCCTACATTTACACATTTTCGTCAATATTGAGCAGAACATATTCTAAAAACAAAAATTTTTTTCTAAAGTTTTGACAAATTATGTAAAATTTGTTCTATACCATAGTAGGGTTGTCACGATACTAAGATTTTCAACTCGATACCGATACTCAGGAAAATATTCGATACTCGATACCATTTTTGATACCACAAGGATGAAAAACAAAGAAAATTTAACCCCAAAATTTAACAGAAATATTTTTAACAACAAGAAAAATGCAACATGTAAAAATGAACAGAACCACAGGTTAAATATTTATAATAAAAAACAGTTGTGCAAAAAGAAACTGCAACTATGACAACAAGCTTCAGGTCTGAGGTAGTGCAAAAAATAAATAAATACAATAAACAATTAGAACAATATTTTAGATGCTGTGCACAATATTAGGCAAGCTTGATAAGTCGACTTTTTCTCTGCTTCATTCTGGGACTTAAAGAGAGAAAATAACACTTTTCATCGATACTTTTGAAAATGAGTATCGTATCCGGATACAACGTTTTAGTATCGATACTTTTTTGAGTATCGGTACTTTTGACAACCCTATACCATAGTGTAGCAATGTAAACGTGGATTGTATTATTCCTCATTTTAGTTCACATTTATTTCCCTGTATATAATCAGATTTTTATGGGGAAAAAAGTTGCTGATTACACCAACTGACACTGGGTTAGATGACATCATTGACCCTTGTGTCTTGCCGTAGCTCTGCTCTGAGTGCCGGCGCTCTCAAAGCCGCGGCGTCGTCGACCAAGAGGAAAGACACGAGTTCAGACACGAGAGGAGAGAAGAAGAAGAAATCAGCTCTGGAGGAGATCATAGAGGTAGAGGAGAGGAGTCGGCCTCGTGTGTTGGCATTCAGTCTGTTTTTAATCCAGCTGAAATGTTTGTTGTTGTTGTTGTTGTTCAGATGGAGGAGAAGAAGAAGAAGCAGTCGGTCAGAACGGATCACTGGCTGCAGCCGAACATCGTGGTCAAAGTCGTCACCAAGAGACTCGGAGAGAGATACCACAAGAAGAAGGCCGTCATCACGGTAACAGCACAATAACAACACAATGACTCTTGTTTACATGCAGGTTTGTTTACTAAATAGGGTCAGCAACACGATGTTTGACAAACAGCAGGTTTTACCCACTATTATAAGCCCAGTGAAGAGAAATACAACTTATTTCTGCTCTCTTCTTTTAGTTGTTAATGATAATTTTTTCACATTTCTGCGTGAATAAAAAGGTAATAATTAAATAATTAAAAGGTAATTGTTGCATTATAATCATTTTATATTATCCAGTGGTGGAAGAAGTATTCAGATCCTTTAATGCAGGGGTCTCAAACTCAAATTACCTGGGGGCCGCTGGAGGCAGTATCAAAATGACCAAAAAAATACACAAAATGACCAAAAAAAGACACAGAATTACCAAAAAAGGCACAAAATTATGTAAAAAAGACAAAAAATTACACAAAAAACACACAAAATGACCAAAAAAAACACACAAAATGACCAAAAAAAACATACAAAATGACAGAACAAAACTAAATTACTTTAAAAAGAAATAAAATGACCAAAAAAAGACAGAATTACCAAAAAAGACACAAAATTATTAAAAAGACACAAAACGACCAAAAAATACACAAAATTACTAAAAAAAAAAAAGGACACAGAATTATTCAAGAAAAAGACACAAAATTATTAAAAGACACAAAATTATTTTAAAAAAAGACACAAAATTACCCCAAAAAGTAATTAAAGGGACCTTCCACATGCAACAGGGTAAAGAGCCATTCATATAAAACTCACATTAAACGTTCATATCAAGGTGGGGGCCACAAAATATCGTCACAAGGGCCGCAATTGGCCCGCGGGCCACGAGTTTGAGACCCATGTATTAGCGGCATTAATTGGACTAAGAACAACAATATCGTTTGAGCTGTGCGTCCTGTTGTTGCAGGAGGTGCGAGACAAATACGGAGCCGTGGTGAAGCTGATCGACTCGGGAGACAAACTGAAACTGGACCAGAATCACCTGGAGACGGTGATCCCTGCACCAGGTAAAAAAAAACAACAACTCAACTCTTTAGACGACCTGCAGGAAGTCTCAGCTGCAGCTTTCTGCTCCTGCTCAGCTTCTTGTGGTGAAACTCCCTGCAGGTAAACGTGTCCTGATCCTGAACGGAGCGTACAGAGACACGGAGGCTCTGCTGGAGGGGATCGACGAGAAGAACTTCAGCGCCACGCTCACACTCGACTCCGTACGTACCATCACATTCTCCATTAGTTTTATCATCTATTGTACGGCTGTAAATGAAATATTAAATATTTTTAGCTGGCGGACTCGCCTGTTAAAAGTGAACAATAGGGCCGGGAAAGCATTACCACATTTCTACCATTAAAACCGGGGGCGCTGTTGCGTTATTCTACCATTAACCCTTAATAGGGCACTCATTTAAATGCTTGCAAATTCCTGAATTTCAACCCTAGAGAATATTGGAGGATATTACATACAGCCAGAATGTGTAAAAAAAACATATTTAGAGAAAAAAAGTTTACGAGATTAAAGTGGCAAATCTACGAGAAAAAATGTGCAGATTTTTGAGATTTAAAGTGGTGAATCGTCAATCGTTTTTCCCCACTATTGTCTCGTAAATCTGTGACTTTTTTTCTTGTAGATTTGCCACTTTAATCTAGTAAATTTGCAACCTCTTAAAAATTGTGCAGAAAAACTTTTGAAGCTTGCTTTAGCTGCTTTTGACTTTTGCCAAATAACTTCTGACACAGCAAACATTTAATTCTCGTGACTTAACATGCACATTGCTGAAGCTAAACACTTCAGTGTATTCACCTTCATGTAACATTTTTAATGGTTTTATATGATCAAGTGCTGATGTTGCAGCTGCAGCCGTCATTAAAGCTGTTCATTTATGGAACAAATTGGAGAAAGACTTAAAAACTTGCAATACCATTAACTTATTCAAAAAAGTACTTAAAAACAGGATGATTAATTTAGCTTCTTTCTTTTCTCTCTTGTGACTGCTTATTTATTTTATTAATAAATAACAGATTGTACATTTCTAATTTTTAAATTAACTTGACGTAATAAGCTGCTTCAGCCTTTTCGGTCCAAATGTCTATTATCAATTTTCTTTCTCTGTTTACTTATTGTTTACTTTGATCAATGTTTTTTTTTTCTGGTTTGTTACTTCTGTTTTAATGACGTGTATTGACCGAAATAAACGGATATCCTTCTCGTCCTCAGGGTCAGCAGAAGGGGAAGAGAGTGGACGTGGCCTACGAGGATTTCTCTAAACTGGCCTGAACCATCCGCCTCCCCGTCTTCTTCCTCAGGGACTCTACTGTGTCAGAGATATTTCCCCAGTGTTCCCCTGTACATAAACACCGTCCCACAGCCACTCACCACAGAGAAACTCAGAGCAGTGTGTTCAATCAGTTATTTTTCTTTATTTTGTATGAATATTCAAATTAATCTTGACATTGCAGATGTAAATTTTTGTCCAAATAAATTCAAGAAAAATGACTTCTGGAGGGGGTTTCTTTTTCTTTGGGAAAATAATTACAGAAAGATGAAACACCAGTGGGGATAAAAGCTGTCTTCTTGATTTTCACTCACTGTTATTTTACTGTAAATGTGTGTTAGTAGCAGCGTGGGGTACTTGAACGCGTCTCCGGCTGCTCAGAGCGTCTGCAGGAAGCTGTTCAGGTCGGGGACGATGTAGTCGGTGTAGTGGCCGTCGATGAAGCCCTTCCCGCTGTTGTGTACGAACCAGCAGTAGATGCTGGAGCCGCGCCTCTTATCGCGCCTGTAGTCCTTCTGCCAGCCTCTAAAACACACACACACACACACACATACATATGGGTTTGTGGTTTTGTAAACACACAAAATAACCACAAAAAAAATACAAAAAAAAAAGACAAAAAATGACCATTTACCAATTATTTTAAAAAAGACATAAAATGACCCCAAAAAAGACACAAAATGACTGAAAAAGAAACAAATATACAAAAAATTACTGAAAAATACTAAATTACTTAAAAAAAGACACAAAATGACAAAAAAGACATTTATTTTAAAAAGACACAAAATGACCAAGAAAAGACAGAATTACCAAAAAAGACACAAAATTATTTAAAAAAGACAAAAAAATTACCAAAAAAAGACACAAAATTACCACAAAAAAAAATACACAAAATTATTTTAAAAAGATACAAAATTACCAAAAATAGTTATTAAAGGAACCTTCCACACACAATATATAAACTCACATTAAACTTTCATATCAAGGTGGGGGCCACAAAATATCGTCATGTGGGCCGCAATTGGCCCGCATTTTGAGACCCATGGTGTAAATAATGGCCCCATTTAGAAGAAAATAGAAGATAAAGAATCGTATGATTTGGGGCGGGGCTACCTTTGATTGACAGGTCACTAACAAGGCAAGACGTCATCAGGAGAGAAGCAGAACAATGCGTATCCACGGCAACGTATCAAAGTTATATATAACGTTATATAGATATAAAAAAGGACATTTAGCGGTTTGGTCTCATAACTTTGACCCTTTCACTGTATTTTCACTTAATGACAGTTTATTTGAACGTTTTGTTCATTAAATGTCTTGTTCAGCGTTTGGTTGGACTAACAGACGCTCCAAGGAGTCGCTGCTCAGTTTTCTGAGGTCAGTAACATACATTTTGTTTTTGTTTTTTGCTAGCCAAAACTAGCATCCCAGTTAATGCTCCAGTTAATGCTAACATGAATTAGCAGCAGCTTCTCTCAGTCAGGTTGAGGTGTAGAGAGGCGACGAGTATAACGCTGAACTCGATGCTTCCAACGGGCCACAATCCATTATTTATATACAGTCTATGGTTCAGAAATGAGCTGTGTCTGAGTGGAGACGTACCTGGTGACTGACAGCCTGTTGCCCTTCACCTCCATCGTGGCCTCCTTCTTCAGGGGGTCGACTCCTTGGTGCAGGTCGTACACGCTCACCTCAGGCTCTCTGGAGAACTGCCCTGAGAGGACACACACACACACACACACACACATATTTCAGCTTCTGTGGTTCAATTTTTGTGCAGCTTATGTCGTTTTCATCATCAGCGGCACCGACAGAAACCACGTCATCTCGTCACAAGACGGGAAAACTATCTCAGTTTGGGTTTTAGTGGATAGTAGAACGTTTTTCTTTTTTTCAACAAGAATGAAAACTTATGCAAAACTTTACAAAAGTACCACTCAAATCCATAATAAAAGATAATCTCCAACATACCTTGAATGCCCTGAAACTTGGAATGTAAATCACATTCATCATTCTTTTAATTTTATTTATTTAGCCCAGAATCGCCAATCACAGATTTGCCTTCACCCTTGTGTTGTCTTCGGGGTCAAAAATGACCCGCCACTGTGTTTAACAGCAGAGGAAACCACCTTCATGATCTTTTTTCAACTTGAAATTTGATGATTTTTCCTAGAATGACCCCAACATGAGAAAAAGTAAAAAAAATTGCCTTTGTTCATAAATCCATGAAAGCTGTACACCAGCAGGGTACATTTCTTGTCCTAGGGGCCATTTTTAAACCAAGGGCTATAAAATAATTTTCATAACACAAAAACCTTGCATGCAGGTGGGCACAAACACATGCACGCCAACTAAAAACATGTTTACATCTATCCATGATCAAAACAAACCCCTACTTTATTAAAACACTAAACCAATTATGACCAATTATTATTAAGTGTGTTGTAATAAAAGCGAGTGGATTCCACTGATTAAATCCAGTTTTTCTGCAATGTAAAGAGAGAAAACCTCGATATTCACACAGTTTGTGTTGAATGACTTATGATTGTGTTGTTTCTTCACACTAAATAGATTTGGGTTTTAAAATGCAATAAAGCGGCTTTATTTAAGGGGTTTAGTGAAGACAGGAATAAAGTCGAAAATATTTGATTAATTACGAGAATAAAGTTGTAAATATTCAATTAATTATGAGAATAAAGTCCTAAATATTTAATAAATTAGGTTAGCAGACTTTATTCTCGTAATTCATTTTTTTTCTTCTAAATGTGGCCCTCATACTCCGTCGTAAAGTATAAAGTTACATAAAATGGAAATATTTAGTAGTTAGTTACATTCCAACACTGCTGTATAAATATAACTGGGGCTGGTTTTACAAAGATATTTATTAGAGGACTGAGATACTTTTAGCCGCTTGTCTAGGAGAGTAAAGAGACGTACCTATGAGTCCGTGGACCAGTGGCGAGTACTGGTTCTCGGTGGGAATGTAGATACCGAGGAAGTCCACGTTGACCGGATGTTTCTTCCACACACGGTGAAGCAACACCATCACCTGGATGTTATTATTTATTACCACGGAGACGTGAGAGTCCTTCACGATGGAAATCCTCACGCTGAAACACAGAAACATGGCAGCATGAGACAAACAATGACCCCTGGTGTGGAGGTAAAAAGGTGTTGGGGGTGTAGGAGGTGTTGGTGGCGTTGGAGGTGTTGGGGGTGTTGGAGATGTTGGGGGTGTTGGAGGTGTTGGTGGTGTTGGTGGTGTTGGAGGTGTTGGGGGTGTTGGTGGTGTTGGGGGTGTTGGTGGTGTTAGAGGTGTTGGGGGTGTTGGTGGTGTTGGGGGTGTTGGTGGTGTTGGAGGTGTTGGGGGTGTTGGTGGTGTTAGAGGTGTTGGGGGTGGTGGGGGTGTTGGAGGTGTTGGGGGTGTTGGAGGTGTTGGAGGTGTTGGAGGTTTTGGATGTGTTGGGCGTGTTGGGGGTGTTGGAAGTGTTGGTGTTGGGGGTGTTGGAGGTGTTGGGGGTGTTGGAGGTGTTGGGGGTGTTAGAGGTGTTGGGGGTGTTAGAAGTGTTGGGGTGTTGGAGGTGTATGGGGTGTTGGAGGTGTTGGGGGTGTTAGAGGTGATGGAGGTGTTGGGGGTGTTGTTGGTGTTGGAGGTGTTGGTGGTGTTGGTGGTGTTGGGGGTGTTGGAAGTGTTGGTGTTGGAGGTGTTGGTGGTGTTGGAGGTGTTGGGGGTGTTGGAAGTGTTGGTGTTGGAGGTGTTGGGGGTGTTGGAGGTGTTGGTGGTGTTGGAGGTTACCCGTCCTGTGTGATGTCGGCCGTGGCGCTCCAGGTGAACGAGTGGTTGCTGCTGCCGTCGCTCATGGCGATGTGGTCGGTGCCGACGGTAACGCTGACGCCGTCCGGCTGGTAGTAGACGGAGATGGTGCCGAAGTAGGTGCTCCGTTTGCTTTGGAGCTTCTGTTTGGAGCCGACCAGCTGACCGTTCACCACCAAACCTGCAGGACAGAAGAAGAGCAGCAGCAACCCGTCAGAACGTTTTCATTTTATCTGGACGGTCCAGTTAAAAACCAAAGCTTAAAACTTTTATCATCAGGGTAAGAGGTAAAAGTGTTTTTTTAACATCTTTTGACACCTGATGTCAGTCGTTTCACACTTTTTTTGCTCAGAGTTACATGAAAAGATTAAAAACCCAACTGTTAATTAGTTAACTGAAGGGAAGCTCTCTCATTCATATGATGTTTTAACCAGAGCCGGCTCAAGCCTCCATGGGGACGGTCCAGTTAAAAACCAAAGCTTAAAACTTTTATCATCAGGGTAAGAGGTAAAAGTGTTTTTTTAACATCTTTTGACACCTGATGTCAGTCGTTTCACACTTTTTTTGCTCAGAGTTACATGAAAAGATTAAAAACCCAACTGTTAATTAGTTAACTGAAGGGAAGCTCTCTCATTCATATGATGTTTTAACCAGAGCCGGCTCAAGCCTCCATGGGGGCATAAGCAGAATTCGATTTTGGGCCCTCTATTTCTGTCAAAAATATTGATTGTTAATAACACGTTAATAACATAAATAATACCAATGCAATAATAATATAAATAATACCAATAAATGAATGATGTCCAGGGTGTCACATATGGCTTTTCATCTCAAAATGTAGCACAAGAGCGACCTGGGGTTGTATAAAAAAATCTATTTATATATATGATATATATATATATATATATATATATATATACAAATCATCACTAATACATCCAAAAAATAAAAAAAAAACTATTACATTTTTGGGTAATTGCTCTTGGGTGCCCCCTAGTGGCCACGGGACCCTAAGCAGTCGCTTAGTTCCCTTATGCCTTGGGCCGGCTCTGGTTTTAACCAATTTAGTATGTAGTGTGGTACCTGTTCCGCTGTCAGACACCAGGTTGAGGACGTGTCCCGGTTTAGAGTCGATGTTGAAGCAGACGTCCATGTTGCTGCTGGGCAGGTGGACGATGAAGTGAGGGTCGTTATCCACTGAAGAGAGACGCTGAGCTCGTCACACGTTCACGATTAACACTGCAGCTCTAAACGTGTTCAGGATTCTATCTAAAGTGTGTGTGTGTCTGTGTGTGTGTGTGTGTGTGTGTGTGTGTGTGTGTGTGTGTTCTTGCACTTCCTACATAGTGAGGGCCGGAACACGTTTTTAACCAACAGAGTGAGGACATTTTTGCAAAGTGAGGACATTTCGGCCGGTCCTCAATTCTTTAAAGGCTTTTTTGAGATTTCAGACTTTGTTTTAAGGGTTAAAGGTTACATGATAATGATAATTAACTGAAACTGTATTGTGTGGTTACAAAACTAACTAAAATTATAGTGAAAATGTCCTTCGTTTTCATCTTTTTTCATACATAATGAAGATGGATAAGACAAAGGAAATAAAGGCAAAATTTACTGTGACCTCTTTTAATCTCCCACCCAGCAAAAATACCCCATTACAAAAAAACTAAAACTAATAAAAACTAAACTAAAACTAAAGCATTTCAAAAAAATAAATACTAAACTAAAACTAGCAAACTAACTCTAAAAAATAATTAAAACTAACTGAATTTAAAAACAAAATTGAAATTAAAACTAATGAAAAATCCAAAACTATTATAACCTTGCTAGGGAATTCACTGTTCCAATGAGGGTCCTCACAAAGATAGAAGTACAAGAATGTGTGTGTGCGTGTGTGTGTGTGTGTGTGTGTGTGTGTGTGTGTGTGTGTGTGTGTGTGTGTGTTACCTAGGTTGACCGTTTGGGGCAGGGCGTACTCCTCAGGGCCCTTCGCAGCCTGACTCGGGGGGGGCGTGGTGGTAATCTGGACCCAGGGGGGAGGCTGGTAGACCACACGCACCGGAGCCAGACCAGCAGACGCCGAGCCTCCTCCTGCTCCTCCTGCAACACACACACACACACACACACACACACACGTAATATAACCCAGCTGTCAATTAAATTAAATATAATATTATTATTATATTATATTATTTATTTTATTTATTTACTTATTTTTAATGTATTATTATCATTGTTATTTATATATTATTATTTATTTTATTATTATTATTATTATCACTGATTCCATTAAGGACAGTATCTACAGTATCCTGGTATCTTTTACAAATAAATAATAATTAATTGCATGTATATTTGTATGCATTATATTATTTCAATTTTTATTAATTTGACTTTTATCTTATTATTGTGGCCAATTCTCTCATTTTTATTATTCTTATTCTATAAGTCTTTTTTATTATATTTTTATGTTTTACATTTATTGTCTTTGGATTGTCCAATATTCATCATTTTCCAATAATTTAAAATAAGATTTATTATTATTATTATTGTTGTTGTTGTTGTTGTTGTTGTTGTTGTTATACACTAATAATAATAATAATATAATGTTTATAATCATTATCATTATGTTGCTTTTTATTATAATTTGAATTATTATTCATTTTTTTATTTAACATTTGCCAAAACATGATAATTATCATGATGACATGATAAATATTTTTCATTTATTTATTTATTTATTTATTTATTTTCTCTAATTTATATTGTGTATGTGATAATGATTTTAACCACATTGCCCGGTCATATATGACTCTTTCATGACGAGGTGTCCTGCAATTATAATGACATAATGTTTCTGCCTTTTGAAGACAAAATATGTCCAAAAACCTGAACAGACTTAGACCTAAAGGAGCCATCCTGGTGTGAGGAGGTACCTGAGCAGCAGCCGTGCTTGGGGTCCTTCGGCGTGTCGGCCAGCAGCCTCTCCGTGGCGTCCTCGCTCTCCACCAGCAGTGCCGTGAGCGGCGTGACGAACTGATGCTCCACGGCGAGCGCCATGATGCGCTGCGTGATCTTCCTCTTCTTGGCGGCTGTTGGAGCCAAAGACCTGCAGGAGAGAAACACTGCAGCCGTCAAACACTGGCAGCCAAGAAAATAAGCATCATAATGCTTCTTCATACTTTATTTAGTTTTTTATTCATGTTAAGACACTTTAAGCTAATTTATTTGCATTAATTTCCAATTAAAACTATTGTGTCTTAAAAGCCCCCAAATCAAGGTGCTATCAATCAAAAAAGAGTTTAATCATTATTGTTATTAAAATAGATTTTTTAAAATTGTATTCATTTATTTTTTATTATTATAATTATATTTATTATTATTTCTTTTTTTCTTCTTAGGTAAAATATTTTTTTACATGTGTTTGAGAACACTGAAGATAAAAAAAAAATCTTATTTTTACAGCCCACAAGTTTTTTGTTCAATGCAAGAAAACACAAATTTTAAATTTTAATTTAAATAAGAAAACAAGACTTGATTAATCAATTGTAGATAATTATATATTCCAGAGTATTGCATTCATACATATTATATTATTATATATTATAGCTGGGTTACTCATTGGCCCATAATGCCAGTACTGACACTCTGGAAATCATGTTTTTTTATTTATTTTATTTTATTTTATTTATTTATTTATTTTTAACATAACATAGATTTCACTACTGCTGAGGTGGTTTTTTCATCTTTTTTTGTTGGCATATCTTCCCTCTTTGACTCCTCTCTTATTTCTCCTTAATTACCGGGGTACGAGGAGATATGGATGTTGATGTTGGTGCATTAGGAGAAATCAATGAAAAATAGAAGAGAAATTTAAATTTAACGTTGCTGCATAAGGTCCAGTGTTCCAGGTCGACCTGCCATGTTTCATAAGTTTCTCTCGGCGTGCTCCTCTCACCTCTCAGAGATCAGCTGCTTGACGGTGATGTAAGCCCACATTTGTCTGGCGAAACCAGTGAAGGAGTGCTGCTGCTTGGCCAGCTCCTGGTCCAGCTCCGAGGTGTCGCTCTCCGTCTCCAAGGTGATGTCCAGACGGGCCTGCAGGACCAGAAGGGACGCTGGTCATTCTGGATCCTGTTTCTCCCCTTTATTCATGAGCTTAAATCCTCAATTTCTGATCATGCATTCATGCGTTTTCCAAATTTGGATGATTAGAACGGGGCTGAACTCAGGCTGTCTTAAATCTCGTAAACTTTTTTCTCAAAATATTACCCCCCTCGCCCGGGTCCGCATGTTTTTTTTACACATTCTGGCTGTATGTAATATCCTCCAATATTCTCTAGGGTTGAAATTTTGAATTTACAAGTATTTCAATGAGTGTCCTATTAAGGGTTAAACTGCACTGATGCACTCTGCCGAAAACTACGCTTGTTTTCTTCTACTTGAATCCTTAAGGCACTTTATCACATTTTCATCACTAGAAATGCACCAAAAAGGGCATTTTTGCAGCGTTTTTTCACACATGGGACCAAGGGAAGCTGTCAGACGGCAACCTCCGTGTCTGAGCAGGGAGGCAAACCAGGAAGAGCTGCATTCTACTGAAAATTCCAGCAGGGGGTGCTAAGTTTGGCTGCAAAAAAGATCTGCCCATTCATTTCAGTGCAAAATAAGAAAACTTCTAACTTGATTTATTACCTCAGAAAATTTTTTAGGACAACACTATGGTCTCAATCACTAGTAAAAAATCTTCTTCAAGACAATTTGATGTCAATAGTTCTAATAATGGCCCCATTTAGAAGAAAATAGAAGATAAAGAATCGTATGATTTGGGGCGGGGCTACCTTTGATTGACAGGTCACTGACAAGGCGAGCCGTCACCAGGAGAGAAGCAGAGCAATGCGTATCCACGGCAACGTGTCAATAAAGTTATATATAATGTTACATAGATAGAAAAGAGGACGTTTAGCGGTTTGGTCTCATAGCTTTGACCCTTTCACTGTATTTTCACTTAATGACAGTTTATTTGTACGTTTTGTTCATTAAATGTCTTGTTCAGCGTTTGGTTGGACTAACAGACACTCCAAGGAGTCGCTGCTCAGTTTTCTGAGGTCAGTAACGAACATTTTGTTTTTGTTTTTTGCTAGCCAAAATGAACATCCCACATAAACAGTCTATGGTAGCTGTCCCCTCCCCTAAAATGCTGAATTTTTAAGTAATTCTTGTCAACCTAAAGAAGGACAACTCTATATTGTGTATTTCACACAAAACAGGAAAGGAAAAGTGTGAACAAACCTGCCACAGGAACCAAACCCCCAGAGTTGGTTTGTTAACTCCTCCCAGGTGGAAACACTGGTTGGTTTAGTGCTTTATACTCACAGCGGAGGCCGTGGTGAAGCTGGTCAGCGTGTTGCTGTCAGACGGCAGCACCTTCCCGGCCACCACCAGCTCTGAGCCGCTGAAGTATTTATCGAATCGGTTGTGTGTGACGTCGGACACGGAGTCCTCGGGGAACTGGATGGTGATCCTCCTCAGCAGAGGAGACGAGACCTGGCTGTAAAACGTCTGCAGGGGGAGAAGAGGATCAAGACATCAAGACTCAGGGGAATGTAGAAGATACTGAACATATTAAAATGCATCAAAATGCAACTAAACTCTGATCTCTGCATGTCAGAGGAAAACAGCCAAATGTTGTGCAAGGTAAGCAAGAAAGCACTCATTTCTGAGTGGTTCTTAATAGAAATTCCCAACCGTTTTCTATCATTGACGACCAGTGTTGGTTATAATAATATTACTTTTCTTATTTTAACTTGGCTCTTACCTGAACGATTTTTAGAGATTTTTCTGCTCATGCATCTTAGTGTTATTACATCTTCTCTTTTATTCATTTATTTATTTGCTACTATTTATTACTCTATTTCTCTCTCTCTCTCTCTCTCTCTCTCTACTAGAGCTAGAGCACTAGAGCATGATAATATATGTCTCTCTCTCTCTCACTATATATATATATATATATATATATATATAGAGAGAGAGAGAGAGAGAGAGAGATATTATCATGCTCTAGTTCTTAATTATTTATTTATTGTTTTATCTTTTTTATCTAGCTTTTTATTTCATAAGATAGATAGATAGATAGATAGATAGATAGATAGATAGATAGATTTATAGATAGATAGATAGATAGATAGATAGATAGATAGATAGATAGATAGATAGATAGATAGATTTATAGATAGATAGATAGATAGATAGATAGATAGATAGATAGATAGATAGATAGATAGATAGATAGATAGATATGTTTGTTTCTATGTTTCGTTATTTTTTATTATTATTATTTTGTCCTTTTTTTATGTAAAGCGCTTTGTGTTGCATCTCTCTTGTATGAAAAGTGCTATAAAAATAAAGTCTGATTGATTGATTGATTGATTGATTGATTGATTGATTGATTGATTGATTGATTGATTGATTGATTGATTGATTGATTGATTGATTGATTACTCTCTGCTCAGACTAATCATGACATTATTTTTCTGTTACAACGAACAAAATTGCTAATTCATCAGGAAAGGTTTTTCTCAGTTTTTCGTACCCGCAGCTGTTCTGCAGCGTCGTGGTTGGCGTAGATCCTCTGAGCCACGCCCCTGTTCTCCGTGGCGATACGCTCCAGGAAGTCGTAGTCCACGTCGAAGCCGATGCCGAGCGAGAAGAGAGAGAACTCCTCCCTCATCACCCGCTTCACGTTCTTCTGGATGGTGCTCAGCTTGATCTCACCTGCACAAACCAACACCACATATTACTGACCAAAGAACTAAAGAAATAAGGCTTTCTATTGTCTTACATGTGTTTTTTACATTCTAGTTTATTCTATTGAGCCGTTTTTTAACATTATACCATTGTTAAGAAGTTGTATTTTGCTCCTCATTTGACATTTTTCTCCTTTTATTTCCATACACTCTCCCTTCTTCTGGATGAATAATCTGCTAGCAGTAGAATTTAGCTGATTATTTTGAGATTTTTTTAGATATGTCATTTTTTTGAGAAAGTAAGACAATCATTTAGATACTACAACATTATTTCGGGAAGTCATTATAATAACTTACAATGGGCTTACATACTAACCTAACAGTAGAATTCAGCATTCATTATTTTGAGAATTTTTCATTTTTTCATTTATGTATATATTTTTTTCCAATACAAAGTCATTATTTTAAGACACTAAGTCATTATTTTTTGTCTTTCTCATCACAAGGTTTCACTAGTTTACATTGTATTTTCTTTTTTTTCTTCTACTGCCTCCACATGAAGCTGCCAGTAGAAGTGGACTTACCCACAGTGGGGTCTCCGTCAGACACCAGGATGATCATGGAGACGGAGCGAGGGTCGATGAGCCCCTGGTTGGACGCCCTCACCAGCATCTGGACGGCTCTCATCAGAGCCTCGTTGATGTTTGTACCTGGAGTCAGTAAAATAAAGTCAATAAGAGACGGATGTTTATGTTCAGCAGGTTAAAGAATATTACCGTGTTGAATAGCTCCGCTTGCTGTTTCACGGAGGGTGGAACTCCCATTTTTGTTTGCCCATGGTGCCAACCAGGCTACATAATACAACTGTCTGTCTATATCATTATTAACTTACAAGTCAATTTGCAAAGAAGCACAGCTGAAGACGCTAACAAAGTTAGAGACAATGAAAGTGCAAACCCCGCGAAAAATGTGCTTAACTTTTGTGTCTTCACACAAAACGCCATTTAAAAAAAGATGACATAACGTTATATTTATATGGGTATCGAAAATTATTATTGTTCTTTTTTTTTCCATTCTGACCTCCTCAGTGTGTAACAGTCAGCTTCAAGCCAGAGACTCCTTGTAAAGTAATAACTTGCTACTTTGGGATTTGTCAGAAAAGACACAAAATTACCCAATAAATAATCAAATTGACCACAAAATGACAAAAAGACACAAAATGACCCAAAAAAGACACAAAATGACAAAAAAGACATAAAATGGCCCAAAAAAGAAACAAAATGACCATAAAATTACCACAAACAGACACAAATTGACCAAAAAGACACAAATTGACTAAAAAAGACACAAAATGACCAAAAAATGACCAAAAAAAGGAAACAAAATGACCAGAAAAGACAAAATGACCACAAAATTACTAAAAAAAGTGGCCTATGTGGCCTCTGCCTGGAGACGGCCCTGGTCTCTCACCTCCGTTGGGTTTGATGTTCTGGATGTACTTCTTGGCGTCTGCGACCTGGATGGAGGAGCCGGCGACCAGCTCCTCGCTCCAGCAGCGCACGTTGTGGTTGAAGTCGATGATGCTGAAGTGGTCGTCGATGGTCAGGTCGTCCAGGATCGCCTGCATGGCCGCCACCGTCTGAGAGATAAACACAGTCTGCAGAATGACCACACGGTGGCGAGCTCCTCCCACATTACTGCTCATGTGTTGGTCGTGCCCGATGCTGTTCAGTTTCTGGCTTTCTATCTTTGAGGCATTCTCTGGAATATGAGGGGAAACAGTGCACCCATCTCTGCTGATTTCACTACTCTGGGTGCCACTTTTTCTGGGAACCAGCTAGGCATGATGGCCTTCTGCTCCTTGTTGGAGACTTCTCCTGTTTAAATGGAAAGATGCTTCCCCAACATATGACCAGGGGATGAGGGAGGTCATGAGTCATGTTCACTTAGAAAAAAATAGATTTACTGTAAGAGGAACCCCCAGGAAATTCTATGTCATTTGGCAGCCATTTATGTCCTTTGTTGAAAGCATGGCAGCTACTAACATTTCTATGTAACCCAAATGTAGATATGTTTTGTTTTTTGTTTTGTTTTTGTTTTTTCTTTTCTCTCTCCGTTGTGATTTCCTTTTTTATTTACCTAGTCTGTGCATGTGTCGGTATCTGGATGTATTGAACTTTGCTTGGGGTCTTGGGTGTTTTGAGGGGTCAAAGTGCACAAAGCTGCAGGTAAACAAACAGCTTACTTGCTTCATCTTGACTCCCCACATGGATCCGCTGACGTCGATGACAAACACGATGTTTTTAGGAAGAGGAGAGAGGTTGGAGGGAGCGAAGAACTGGACAAAGTGTCCGTCTGACACCTGGAGGAGACACACACACAGAGAAGGTTCATCT